>NW_028318157.1:2630000-2930000 GCF_062004578.1 Staurois parvus
TTCTTCTTCTTCTTCTTCTTATCCTTCTTCTTCTTCTTCTTCTTCTTATCCTTCTTCTTCTTCTTCTTATCCTTCTTCTTCTTCTTCTTCTTCTTCTTATCCTTCTTCTTATCCTTCTTCTTCTTCTTCTTATCCTTCTTCTTCTTCTTCATCTTCTTCTTCTTCATCTTCTTCTTCTTCATCATCATCTTCTTCATCATCTTCTTCTTCTTCATCATCATCTTCTTCATCTTCTTCATCATCATCTTCTTCATCATCATCTTCTTCTTCATCTTCTTCATCATCATCTTCATCTTCTTCTTCATCTTCTTCTTCATCATCTTCTTCTTCTTCATCTTCTTCGTCGTGCCCCGTGACTGCCCAAATGAGTGAAGTGTGCGGTGATTCTAAGATCGACGGCACTCATCTGCCTGACGGCATGTCATACTGACTGACAGTATTATTTCTCTTCCCCAGCAGACTCCAAGGGCATTTAAATTAAAGGTACAGTGTTCTGCACTAATATAAAGGCTCTCTGAAGCCTAGAAACCCTTTTAATAAGTTAAATTCGCAGCGAATAAATTCGCATCGAATCAAATTTATTCCGCAAATTCGGCGAATCAGCCGAATCAAATTTTTGAATAATTCGCTCATCTCTAATTACAGTCTATCAGAAATTGAACATATTCTTCACCTCTCTGATTGCCTTTACACCCACCATTAGGAGAGCATATCATCGTTATTGTTGCAGTTTTTGAATGAACAGTCATTTTATGTAAACTCTAATATATATTTTATTAACAGAACTATTATACACTTATGGACCATGCTATCTACACTCTTCTATGTAGTGCTTTATGCTTTGTTTTTTTTTGCTTTTGTTTTTTTTTAATTCATCATATATTCATATATCAGTCTTCTTTTTATAACACACTATCAACATTTGAGGTGAGGGGGGCAGATTCTGCTCGGATCCAACCCCTGGAGTCAAGCATGTCAAGTGTGTGGAGCAGCCCCAGCACCATGCTAGCCACACCCTCTGACACATTTTGCCCCACCCATCGGGGGCTTGGTCACAGAAGTCACAAATTTGCGATGCTTACAATGCTAATAATTAAAAAAATTAAATATATATATATATATATATATATGTGTGTGTGTGTACAAACACACACACATCAATCAGCAATAAATTTATGACCATCTAATATTGAGTAGGTGCCTGTTGTGCTGCCAAAACAGCCCTGACCCATTGAGGCATGGATGCCACTAGACCCTAAAGGTATGTTGTGATATCTGGCACCAAGTTGGCAGTAGCAGATCCTTTAAGTCCTGTAACTTTCAATGTAGGGCCTCCATGGATTGGAATTGTTCTTTAAGCACATCCCACAGATTCCCCCTTCCCACCATGCCACCGCCTTCCATTGCTGCGTGGTCCACATGCCCATTTTGTTTGTGGACATGGGTCACCTGGGCACCCTGACTGGTCTGCTGCTACACAACCCCATATACAACAAACTGTGATGCTTTTTTTTCTTTTACCTTTCAACACATTAACTTCAGGAACAAATATGTTCACTTGCTGTATAATATTTCCCACCAACTTTCAGATGCCATTGTAATGAGATAATCAATGTAACCTGTCAGTGGTCTTAAAGTTATAGCTGATCAGTGACCCATGTCTTGAAATGCTGCCGGTTCACAGCTTCCTGACTGCTGCAAATATTGCACATTTCTAGATGGGTCAAATACCTGTTCCCCCAATGCATGCATGGGTTCACTCTTACAGCATTTAGTAATGTTCAGGCTGGTGTAAGGAGTCACTGACTGAGGTGGAAGAAGCAGTCATTTACACACCTGTGATAAAACATATAGTGCTACTACCATCCATTCCATAGAACCGTATTAAAAGAGTTTACGGTGCCCAACCTGCAGTCACACAGCTGTAGAGAATATTCCATGACAATGGTCCACACTACCATAGCTGCTCTTAAAAATCTTCATTTATTGAAAAAGCCACAGTGTACAAATCATGATTTAAAAAAAGTTGGCGCGTTTCAGCCTACACAGCTTTAGTCATAACTATTATTACAACACAAAACCACAAAATAAATAGTGGCAAAAAAATAAAATGCTCTGCTTAGCACTTGGATTTGTTCAATGCAACGGCCAACGAGCAGTGAAGGAGTTTTGTTTCAAGACAAACTTTGAAAGATAAGGATGTATGGGCATCTTTTTCAGGGCTGGCCTGAAAATAGAAATCACCTAAAATCATTTGTATTTTACCTTGAAGTTTCATACATTTTGTCAGGACACTGCAAATTACAGAGATATACTGTATCTTTCATGGAAAACTCCTGCAAGATTTTAGAATCACACCTATTCATGAACGTGAGAACATTTGTATTACAATTCATATGGAATATGGTAGCTAAATGGTCTCTATTGCAAATGAAAAATACAGTACAGTATATTGTATTGCTGCTAGAGAGTACATCCACAAGTGGAAGGAGATCTGTTTTTTGATTGCCTCCTGAGTATTTTTCCAAGTAATGTAAATGGAATAGATGTAGAATTTATGTTTCTCAAATATCATAGAGAGCTATCTAAAATGCACAAAAAGAGTGGGTGGAGATGCACTGGTGCAATTTGGTCTAAGGTTTGTTATATAGGATAGGACGTGGACTGTAGTGTCCACTGGATCTGAAGCATGAATGTGTCAGCCCCCACAAAATTCATATGTAAATGATTTAACCATTGGAATGCTCCAAATGCAAAAAAGAAATAACATGTAGAGTACTCCAAATCACAAAACAAAATGCTACTACATTGGATGCAGAATTATGACATCATTCCAGAGCCTGTGCCTTAGTAAGTAATGCTCTTAATTATATATCTTAATGCGGAGTTCCACCCAAAAGGGGAAGTTCCACTTTAAAGATTGATCCCCCGCTCCCCATAAAAGGATTGGCACCTTTGGGGAGCGGTGGGTGAGCGGATACCCGAAATTGACAGGTACCCGCTCTCACTTCTGCTGTGATCACCTAGGGGCGATCGGAAGCAGAACTTTTCCTCTTACCCTCCCCCCCTGTAGTCTTCTGGGACACGTGGCAGGTCCCAGAAGATGAAGGGGCCATTCAGGAAGCACAGTGCTACTCACTCATGCGCATTGAGCACCCCGCTGTGAAACCGCAATCTGTCACAGCCTGGTGCCCATGCTGAAGATGCCGGCGCCTGGAACACAGGACAGCCGGTGAAACGGGCTGCAGGGAGGACACCGTGGGATCGTGAGTGGCTGTTTTTTTTTTTTGTATTAACAATTTTTATTGGTTTTCATGAAATACAAAAACAGTATATTTCAAAAAGGTTAAGAAGAGAGAATAAACATAACAGAAAGATACATCGATGGCAAAATTAAATAGTGACAGGACCAGCGGAGTCATAAATATCAATGTAAAGGATATCAGGGCCTTGCAACGTGGACCGGCATAGAAGAGGTGAAAGTATCCCATGGGAGCCAAATCATCTCAAATACAGCAAACGAACAACTATGTAGTGCAGTCAAATATTCCATCTGTCTCACATCAGCAATGAGTTTGTACAAAATTGACATTGAAGGAGGAGTAGAGGATAACCAACACATAGGAATGCTTCTCCTGGCCGCGGTCAGCACATGGACAGCGAGTTTCCTAGATAATTTAGGTAATCCTGGGAATGGTAGACCCAGTAAAAAATGTAAGGGATCAAATGGGAGAGAGACATGCAGCAATGAATTCAACAAGGAAAGAACATCCTGCCAGAAAGGGGTAATGGAGCTGCATGTCCAAAAAATATGATAGAGAGAACCATGGTCTCTACTACAGCGCCAGCAATCAGGAGAAGCACTCGGATTATAAGCATGCAGAACCTCAGGTGTTTTATACCATAACATCATAATCTTGTAAATATTTTCCTTAAAAACCACACAGACAGAAGATCTAGATGCATTTTCCCAAATTTTCTTCCATGTTAATAAATCAATGTCACGTTGTATGAATTGAGACCACCTACGCATGTAAAGGTGAGTATTATTGGATAAGGAGGGGGCTTCCATAAGAAGTTTATAAGTATTAGAGATTATACCCCTATGGTGGGGACCCTGCATACATAAACTTTCAAAGGGAGTAGGTTTCCCCAGAGTCAATGAGGGAGATAAAGTGGAAAAAAAGTGGCGTATTTGAAGATAAATATATAGGTGTTGAGGAGGTAAAAGGGCTTTTTTCTGGAGGACTGGGAATGAGTGTAACTTACGAGTCACCGGATGTACCAAGTGACGCAGTTGAAAAAGGTTAGCTACAACCCAATGCGACATCCGGGACATGGACATATTGTCTGGGAGATTAGGGTTATAGAGGACATTTGTCAGTGGGGAGCAATCAGAGGCCAATGTAAATTTAGCCCTACATTTCCGCCAAACAGTCAGAGAAAAGTACATAGGTCCCAGAAATAAATGGCGAAAGGAGGAGACATCCACTGCTGAGGTCGACCAAAGGAGAGAGCATGGATGAGCTGGGGACAATTGCAAAGATTCGATCTCAGTCCATGTGTTGGGAGGATGATGGGAAGACCATGACATGAGAAAACAAAGATGAGTTGCGTAGTAATATGTTATAATATCCGGGGCCCCCAAGCCCCCCCTAGATCTTGGGGAAAGCAAAACGGAACGTGCAATCCTGTGCCGCCTATTGTGCCAAATAAAATGCAGGAAAGATTTCTGAAGAGAGTGAAGTTTGGACATAGGAATGGGAACGGGGAGGGTCGCAAACAGGTACAAAAGTTTAGGCAACACTGTCATTTTTAATACGTTAATGCGTCCTAGGAAAGAAATGGGCAAGGCATCCCATCGTTTCAGAGAGCGAGAAATTGCTATGAATAGTGGAGGGAAATTGGCCTCGTATATGGATTGGTAAGAGGAAGTAAGATTAGTACCTAAATATTTTAAAGAATGGGTACACCACCGGGTAGGGAAAGGCTTCCTGAAGCAAGGATAATGTGACAGGTGGGACGTGAATTGGGAGTGCCTCAGTTTTAGACGTATTAACTTTGTAACCTGAAATAGCCCCAAATCGTTTCAAGATCTGATGCAAAATCGGTAAAGAAGTATAGGGACTCGTGAGTGTGAGGAGGATGTCGTCTGCAAACAGCGATAATTTGTACTCATGGGTATGGGAATGTATCCCGCGAATATCCGGATTCGACCTAATGGCTGTGGCTCCAGGCAAAGAATAAACAGCAGAGGGGAGAGTGGACAACCCTGACGTGTGCCATTTGACATCTGAAAAGGGAGTGAAAGAAAAGATGCTAACCTGACCTGCGAAAATGGGGAAGAATAAAGGGCCTTCAAGGCTGCTACAAATGGACCCCGGAAACCAAACTTCTCCAAAACCAGAAACATGTAGGGCCAGCTTAACCGGTCGAAAGCTTTTTGAGCGTCCAAGCTCAGCAACACAGCAGGGGTGGAGGATCGATTAACCAGATCAACCAGATCAATAGTTCTCCTGGTGTTATCCGCAGCATGTCTGGAAGGCACAAAGCCCACTTGGTCCCTATGTATGAGTTTGGAAATAATTCCGGACAGTCGGTTGGCTAAAATTTTTGTGAAAATCTTGTAATCGGAATTAAGTAGGGCAATCGGACGGTAGTTGTCTACAATAGAGGGATCCTTATCGGGTTTAGGGATAACCGAGATATAGGCTCGTGAAAATTCAGTCTGGGGTGTGACCCCCTTAAAAAGATCTCTGTAAAGAGAAAGGAGATGGGGAGCCAGGATACCAATAAAGGATTTATAATAAGTGTAGGGTAAACCATCCGGACCCGGGGCCTTACGAGAAGGGAGATGTTTAATTGTATCAAGTAATTCCTCTATCGTAATGTCAGCATTAAGAATGGCAATGTCTGAGGGAGATAGTCTCGGAAATGACAAGGAATCAAAAAAATTGTCAAAGGATAACTGTGTGAGAGGCGGGTGAAGGTCTGGGATCAAACAGTTATACAGTTTCTCATAGTAGGAGCCAAAAAGGGTTGCCATGACCTGAGGATCATAGGTAGGACTGCCGTTTGGTTGGATTAAAAGATCAGGCATCGTGGAAGGAGACTGAGCTTTAAGTCGATTGACTAACATACGATGGGGTTTGTTGGAAAATTCATAAAATTTCTGTTTAACCCACAGCAGGGATTGTGCAGCCTTACTGGAGTCGAGGGCTTTAATTTGGTCACGTAAAAATGTTACCTTCTGGAGCCCAGAAATGGAAGGCTTGGCCATCAACCGTCGTTCCGCCGAAAATAGTTGATGTACAAGAGAGGCCTTAGCACGTGCCGCAGATTTCTTTAAACGAGAACCCATAGAAATACAGAGTCCCCGAAATACCGCCTTATGGGCCTCCCATAAAATAGAGGAAGAGGCTACGGAGCCAACATTGAGGGTAAAATAGGTATCAAGTCCCCGAGACAATTCATCCCTAAGATGATCTGTGGAGAGGAAGGTCTCATTAAGGCGCCAATGACATGGTTTGGGTAGAGCGGGAGGAAAGAAAAGGTTTAAAGTCAGAGAGGCGTGGTCAGACCAGGTAATGGGGTTAATTTCAGAAGAGACCAAGAGTGAAAGCAATGGGGCAGAGATGAAAAAATGATCTAAGCGGGAGAAGCTACGGTGAGGGGTGGAGTAGAAAGTAAATTGTTTATGGGTGGGGTGTTTAATCCGCCAAGCATCGAAGAGACGATGCTCCCTTATCAGTCTACAAAAGGATTTTGAAGCGGAGCATTGCCGCTTTGAGGGTGTGGACTCAAAAAGAACTTTCCTGTCCTTATGTGGGGATAAAATCAAATTAAAATCATCCCCAACAATCACATGTGAAGTGGAAAAAGAGTCTAAAGCGGCGAGTGTTTGGGAAAGAAATTGCAATTGACCCGTATTGGGGGCGTATAAATTCAGCAGAACAAGGGGAGTGTTACCCAGCATACATTCCAGAATAATGAAACGACCTTTTTGGTCAACTCTGGAGGAAACAATCCGAAGGGAGCAGTGCGACCCAATCAAAACTGCCACCCCAGCCTTCCCGGAGGGATCAAAGGCCGAATAGGCTTGGGGAAAAAATCTTGAGGCAAAACGAAAGGAGCCAGCTGATTTGAAATGGGTCTCTTGAACAAAAATAATGTCTGCTCCTGAGGATCGAAATTCCCTCAAAGCCATCCACCTTTTTTGAAGGGAGTTGAGGCCCTTGACATTATACGACATAAACCGCAAAGCCATTATAAAATAACAAAAATTGAAGCAAATGTGTTAGCCTAAAAAAGAAATGAAATACCATCGATGCAATAGAAAAAAAAACAAAAAACAATAAAGTAACACAGAAAGGTGTAAACATAGAAATTGACATAAGTATCCATGAGGATATAAACTCGGGAACAACCAATTGGCCCAAGTCGTCTAGGCCTATGGCTAGACAAATTCGGGAGCAGCACGACAAGCAAGACATCAGAAAAATCGTCATGCCCGGCCAGATAAAACAGAAGTGAGAAAATGCACCCAACAATGGTTCGGCCGGACAGAAAAGAGAAACCCGAAAAGAAAAAAATATTATGTAAAAAAAAAAAAAAAACCCAGGAAGGAAGGATCATCACCGGAAACACATCGGAAGGGCACCCCAGAGAATCATCATACAGATGGATTGATCTACTGAGGGTGACATGGACGCTGTGGGGTACGTGTGAGTCTCTTCCGACCTCCGCGGACTGGAGTCCAGATCTTGTTGGGGGTGGCGGATGGACGAGACGGAGTTGGTGGCAGAGGGGACACATCTTCAGGCAAAGTTGGAAGTCCCAGGCGCTTTAAGAAGGAATCCACCTCTTGAAGATCACGAAGCACGACTTGGGAATTATCCCTAGTCACGACCAACCGGAAAGGAAACCCCCATCGGTAAAGGACATGATGTTGTTGGAGGTGTGTGGTGAGCGGCTTCAGGGCTCGTCTCTTGGCCAAGGTAGTCGGAGACAAATCGCAGAAGAGTTGGAGTCTGTCACCTTTAAATTCCAGAGATGATTTGTGGCGAGCAGCTGATAATAAGGCTTCTTTGCTCTGAAAAAAGTGGAAGCGAACTATGACGTCGCGTGGTCTGGTGCCCTCGACAGGTTTTGGGCCCAGTGAGCGATGAGCCCTATCCATTCGCCAATCCGTTTCCGGAACCAATGGAGCAATTGCGCTAAAGAGGGACAGAAGGTGACGGTGCAATTGCGCATCAGCGATAGATTCGGACATACCGCGTATACGGATGTTTTGGCGCCGTTCCCGGTTTTCTAAATCCTCTTGCTGGAGTTGCATTTGGGACATGGAATGCTTCAAATATGCGTTATCCTCTTCCAAAACATGAACGTATTGCACCAAATCATCAAACTCAGTCTCCAATTTATCCGTGCGGTCTCCAATCTGAGTTATTTCCCCTCTGAGATCTAATGCCAGCTTTCCAATTTCAGCGGATATGGATGCGGTAATATTGCGCAGAAAAATTTGCAACTTGTCATCTAGCGCTGAAAGTGTGAGGGAAGGAGACGGTATGGTTTGCTGAGATATCTGGGTGGAGGGAGGATGATTTCCCGATGATTTGCAGAGTATTCTGCTGCCCCCCCAGTTATATGCTGGGAATCCCCAGTTATATTATGGGGATCAGAGTCCTCCATCTGGGGCTGAGTCAGGGCAGAGGCAGGCATGGAAGCTGACAGGCATGAAGGTGCAGTACCATCCGTGACCACCGGGGGGCCGGGATCTCTCCCTGGGTTCCTGGGCATACTGGAGGCCGGGGATTGCGGCCTGGACAGGAACCGCCGGAGCGGCGAGGGCCGCGAATCCGGTGGCTGCGAGGAGGGGGGCTTCCAGCGCCCTATCTTCCCCATACAGGTTTCTCCCTGGAGCCGGGCCGGGTGCCAAGTGGATGGGACTCACCCTTATTAGCAGGGAAGCAGTGGCGTGTAGCAGGTGAGTCCGCGCTGGCCGGGGATGAGCGGAGCTCAGCTAAAATGCAGCCGCCATCGTCCCTGGCCGCGCATGCGCCCCCGAGTGGCTGTTTTTTAAAAGTCAGCAGCTACAGTTTTTGTAGCTGCTGACTTTTATTTTTTTACAGTGTAAGTGGAACTCCGCTTTAAATGAATAGATGCTAAGAAAAAAAGAACTGTCCTAATAAATATGTATCCCAAGGTGATATTCACAGCTTCTAATGTGATGACCATAGAATAGATATTTCCATTATTATGGGCTTTCAGCTAATTAAATAGCTTTAGATTGGCTCCATAACAGTATTTGAAAGAGCTTAAGTATCATATTAGTTCATTCATTAAACACCATTAAATTTCTGCATGTGTAAGACTAAATCGAGAGGTAAGCTTTGCTCAGGTTCTTATTCTTATAGTTTGGTGACTAACACTTTTTTTTGCATTTGAATGCTTTACATGTAATTTGTTTAACCACTTCCTGTCCGGACACTTTTACCCCCTTCCTGTCCAGGGCAATTTTTAGCGCTATTACACTTTGAATGACAATTGCGCGGTCATGCAACACTGCACCCATATGAATTTTTTACCATTTTTTTGAGACAGATAAAGCTTTATTTTGGTGGTATTTATTCACCGCTGGGATTTCTATTTTTTTTGCTATGTAAATGAAAATGTCCAAAAATTTAGAAAATTGTTTTTCTTATAAAATTTTGCAAATAAATAATATTTCATCATAAATCTTGGCCAACATTTATTCCGTTCTTTTTAGTAAAAAACAAAAAATAAGCCAAATTAGTTTATAACCAACAATTATAATTTTTAAACATTTTTTATACTGTCACCCGAGCAGTACAGTGTCATTATGGTAACACTGTACTACTTGTGGGGGGTGATGAGTATTTTTTTTTTCTTTACACTGATTGCTTTGACACCCATATAGGATGTAAAAGCAATCATTTCTCTTTCTGTCTGCATTCTTGCAGCCATTGAGAACTACTGAGTGAGCTGTGATTGGTCACAGCTTGTCACATGGTACAAGGCTGTTGTGAATAGCCTTGTACTATGTGACCTCTGTGATCATTCACAGATTTCACACGTATTAAGAAATCATGTCACAAGTGACATCTTGCTTACTACTTTGCATGTGATCACTGATTGGCCAATCAGTGATCACATGATCGGGACCTCATACAGAGGTCCCGTCCGATGATCGGTGTTTCACTGTGTCCGGAGGACACAGCGGGCACCGGATCATGGTGCTGCGTGCTCCCAGGGAGCACGCACAAGCAGGGTGCGGGGAGGCCGTTTATAAACGGCCACCTGACCCTGCAGTGCCACCATCCGGCCGTTTCTATACAATGACCAGACGGGAGGTGGTTAACAACTGTAATAATTGCGTATTCCCATTTCTTCTCCATAATATACAGTAAATAAAAAAAAAATGGAGCCCCCTCAAAGTTGCTATAGAAAGGTATGCATACATGAACTCAAACATAGATATTTCACCATAGTTTACATTGAATTACCATGGCACACAACCACCATAACTGCGCTTGACACTCGGTTGTAGCTCAGTCCTGTTGACATTAGTGGGCATGTTTGGCAGGCGTAACCCTGCTAAACTCTATGTGCTGATTGAAATCTAGCACACCACACTGCAAAACCTCAAAAGCATGCTAGTCTAGGTAAACAACAGATGAGGGTGTTGCTGGCCTGTTTTGTACTCTGGCTCTTTGCCCTTGTAATCTTAGGCTAACTCTCTAACATGTGACTCAGGCAAACTGGCCAACATGAAGCTAAAACTGAAATATCAGTTTTGAGAGAACTGATCCTTTACTCTTTAAGGAGTAATTACATGATATCACTGTATCTACTCTTACTCTTTGCAAAATCGGTAGTGTTTGTTTCATCTAAGAAATGTAGTGTTTCGATATCCTTGAATGCTTGAAAAGTATTGACGATCAGAATTGTACTGTGGTCAAAATAAAACATAGTTTTGGGGTTACTGATGTGTTGCTTATAAGGGAGGAAGAATGCCCGGTATAATAATAGTCAGTGAGTAGAATGCCTCATCTATTGGAGATTGGTGTTCAGTAACAAAAGAAATGCCACTTACATTGGTAGTCAGTTGTAGGGATGCTTTATATTTCTTTACTTTTAACCAAATTAGGACATTCACCCCAGGGGTACCTTTTTTCTTTAATTATGCTGCTTGGGTGACCGCTATGGGGCTTGCATATTTGGCAAACAAAGCTGTCAATAACTTGTTTATTTAGTTAGGCTATGCTTAGAAATAAGGAATTTTGGATGTTTTTGTCTGTTAAAATGCCTGATTCAACTGATGGTAAGACTTTATAGTTTTTTTTTTATTTAAAGCTGTACAAAAATCAAAAGAGAAATTAAAATGAAGTGAAGCCAGTTGGGGTTATTTAGTGTCTTTGGATTGGATTTAAATCAGGGTAGACAACTTCAGCGCTCCAGCTGTTGTGAAACTACAAATCCCATAATGCCTCTGAGGGGCCTGTCCGTGGCTTTCAGAATATTGCAATGTTTCATGGGATTTGTAATTTTATCACAGCTGGAATGCAAAGGTTGCCTAACCCTGAGTTAAAGTGTAGCTTCACTCTCAAAAACGCACGTCTAGTCACCATGACAAATATAGTTTTGTTTTTGTTTTGGATGCATTCGTAAGGTAGAAACTTTGTTTATTCAGTGTTGTTGTGCATTTTATTTTCGGGTTTCATTTTGTTATAGCTGTATTTGTTAAGGAGCAGGCATCCACTGATGTGCTAGATAAAGAAAAAAAATAAAAAACCAGTGTGGCACTTAAGAGTCTGGTATGGATTTTAAAGGGAACCCCACGCCAATTTTTGTTTTTAAATGGAATGGGGTCCCCCTCCAAAATCCATACCAGACCCTTATCTGAGCATTCAGCCCAGCAGGCCAGGAAAGGGTGGGAGATGAGTGAGCAAACCCCCCCTCCTGAACCAGGGCAGGCCACATGCTACATAGTACCCCTACACATTTAACAAAGTTTCAAAAGTCAAAAAAACTCACAGCAACAGTTTTTGACATTTTTTCTCATGTGGATTTAATGACACTTCATGTTTCAGCATCAGAAATGTATGTGCACGTGCATTTACTGCAAATAAAAAAAATCTGCTAGCAGGCAAGTATGAAGCATTAATTACATAAGAGACTTGGCATATTTCTTCCATAAGAAAAATCCTTCCTAGCATTTTTTTTAACCTCCAACCAATTAACCTCAAATTAACTTGTAAATTCAAAAATTACAAGTTTCCTTTTTTTTTTTTTAATGAAACAGCTAAATGTGTTTCCTAAATACCCTATTGTGTACTATGGTCCCCACACAGACTGCAGATGAAGTCCACACATAGACTGTCTGGCTTGGCAGAGGGCCATGCAGTAGTTAATGTAGTTAATACCAGGTGTCGGATGGACACCTGTGCTGTAGTGCATAAGTGTGACAACAAGTTTTACAGAGATGAATAGGACAGATGAGAGTTGTACTGGAAAATGAACCTGGGCTTTGCCCTTGCATGGCAAAGAAACTGGTTTACTTCAAATTCAGCCTCTAGGGCTGCTTATAAATACTTTATCTTTGCTCTCCTACTGCTTGTTTGCCCACAGGAACAAGAAGAAGATGTCCAGTGTGGACACAAAGTTGAGGTCTACATTCATGCCCATGTGGCAGCATCTGCCAACTGCCTAGCAACAACACTGCTACATGGGAAGACTGGGAGTGAGATACATGCTCCCCATACCTGAAAGAACCAATTATGCCACTTCACCCTTCAATCCTAATCAAGTGAAATATAGTATATCATGACAGAAATAAAAAATATAATATATACTATCACAACAATTCTAACTGTGACCATATTGCCCTCTACAGTAAACATTATGTAAACATATGCTTAATTTTCATGAATTATTGTTTCTATATACTAGACCAGCCTTTTTTAACCTGGGTGCCTTCAGGTGTGCCTTGGCAATATGCCTAAAAATTGCCCAAAAATTGTATACAAGCTAGCGGATGGATGAAGCCTAGAAGGTTTTCAGTGTACACCAATACAACCTTCAGCTGTCGGCATCCTAACAACCGGTGACGTCATTGATTGATGAGGAGGATATCAGGCGCCTGCACAGCATCATTGTTTGCCCCTGTCCGTCAGCACTGGGCTCATATTAGCTGAGTGAGGGTGAGAAACTGAGGGGTAAGAGAAATGCTGGTATATTAATCAGTATCAGTGTTCTTTGGAAGAATAAATCCCCTCTACATTGAGTGTCCTATGTGTGTGGATGGTGTTACATCATGTAAAATTATTAGTTTAATTTTTTACAATTTAGAATGGGGTGCCTCAAGATTGTGCAGAACTTTAATGGGTGTCTTGACTGATTGAGAAACCCTGGCCTAGTCTTCAGTGACATTTTTATGAATGCAGTGGCTAGTATGAACTATAAACTGCACTTTATTTGAACTTTTTATACTTTTCAATGCAGCTTGCTTTGTCAGTTCCAATTTGTCTGATTTTGCTGCACATTTGACACTGTGCACTCCCTCTGCTGGTTCCAGTGTAGTGAAATAAGATACCAAGATTTTGTAACTGGGAAAAATACACTTACAAAATTAATTACTTCCATCATTAGTGTTACTTAATTATTTACAATGATTCACGTTAGCAAGCCTGCATTAATTAAACTAATTGATATATTGTCTGATAATCTCTGTAGAGAATCTGGTTGAGTGTGCAATATTTCATAGTAATCTAACTTCTTGTGCCTTTCTAAAAAAAAATGTGTTTTTGTTACCGATCATTTTCAGTGAAATATCCATTTCTCCAAAAGCTAAAACTCAAATGTACATGCCATCTGAGATGTTTAGACATGTGTAATCTGTGGCAGAGTAGAGAAAGGGCAGAACAGGCACTGTCTGGGGGCACAGTCTCTAGATGGGTACATTTACAATGTTCTGCACTTTAGCACTCTTCATTGGTAAGTCGGTTTTTACTTTGCACTTGCTTAGACTTTTTTTGGAAGGTGATCAGTGATGGATGGGAGTAATGTTTTTACTTGTCTCAGAGCTTACCAGTGCCCACTGCAAGCGTGAATTAAAGACTATCTGAACCCTTACCTTGTAAAACAATCCATTCCGTTTAAAATAGAAATGCAAAGCAAAATGTGTTTGTATGTTTATATATATGTACAGTGTATATTATATATATGCTTCGCATGCAGCAACGTAATATATTGGAAAGGTGATATCTCGGTCATTTTTTTAGGGCCACAATTCCCTTTAATGTAAAAGTGATCCTAGCAGCTAAAAAGCTGCTGGAATACTTTAACAGGCAGCAAACGTGTGGCCTACCCCCCCCCCCCACCATAGCCACAACCTTTACCGGACTCTCCCATGTGATTGGGAAGCTCAGCAAGGATTCGACCAATGGAATCGGGTTCCTGAGATACAGTGAAAGAAACTGATATTGTTCCTCCCACTGTGTGATGTCAGAAAACATTTCTAGTTTACATGACACTGGAAGTGACTAAATCCAGTTTGGGCCTGCTGGGAACAGGAAATGTAAGGTGCCCCAGTTCCTCCGTGCTCATGCGCAAATGCGAACATGAATTTAGGACCCGCATACATATGTAAACGGCGATTGTACCACCCATGTGAGGTATCACCAGAAACGTAAGAGCAAAGGAAATAACTTTAGTGCCAGACCTCTTCTGTAACTCTAAATTGGTAACTTGTAAAGGCTTTTAAAGCGTCACCTATGGAGGTTTTTATGTACCATAGTTTGGCGTCTTTCCACAGGCGAATGCAGCTTTAAAGTCTGACTTGTTTGGTATCTATTTACTCAGAGTATTATCATCTTTTATGTTTTACCAAATAATTTGGTATTATATTGTGTTAATTAAAATAAAGTGTATTTTTTCCCTAAAAGATTTGCATTTGAAAAACTGCTGTGCAAATATCATGTGACATAAAAATATGCAACACCCTCCATTTAATTTCCCATGACCTCTGTTAAAAATATATAATGTTTTATAATGTAAAAATTATGTTTTTACATATAGGACAGGAATTTCATAATTGGCCTGGACTGGGAATGGATATAAAATATAATTTGTTTTTTATAAGTGATCACATTGCCTCTGTTCTCAGCTGCATAAGAGGTTTAGGGAGCTGTGGGTGGAAACTGCAGGTGGCATGTCAGCAGGAGGCATAGAACAACAGTACACTGATTTTACTGGTGATAAACTCTGCAGGGGGGCTTGCCAGCTCACTTCTGAGGCCATTGGAGGATAGGCAGGCTGTGCTCCCTATTACAATGCAAAGAGGAAAACTGAGTATACTGAGATGGATGTGCTCCCATGCCCTGACGTGGTCAGTTTGAAACAGGAAAGCGAAGGGACTGGTCGGTTGATCAGAAATTTCATACAAAAGGAAGAAATGCAAATATAACAGGATACTTTTTCATACAAGCACATGGTACAGCAGGCACATATCAGGAATAATACATTTTGGGATAACATACACTTTACGGAGTTTTGCAAAGATCTAATGCATACAATAAAGTTATACTGCCACAAGGTATGTATGGGGCTAAAATTAATGGCCTCCTGAAGTTAATGATATTTCCATGGATGTGTCTGAATTAAGTACTTTTGAGTATCAAACCTAGGACAAGCATCTCTATACTTGTTCTAGGTTAGTGACTCAAAAAGTATTAATGTCAAAGCCAGGGAAATAACATTCCTAAAGTGAGAGTTCAGCAATGGCAGCCTTCTTGCATAGGAGTGTCAAGGTGCTACCTTTCCCCAGAGGTTATGCTGCTCCATGTGCTGGCATCCATCTTAGGTTTCTGCAAAGCATGGTGGGAGCCTTTTATGCTTTCAGGCCTCTGCGGTCCATCCCCCAGAGGGGTGTGGTTGATCACATTTAAGCCTGTTGTCTGCACTTGCTCTTTGCATTCGTGTCCGGTATGATTGTGTTGCAACAAGTTCTTGTTCTACTCTCGTGCCTCTCCTGGAAACCGACTCGGCTTTGACTAAGACTATTCTCAGCCTTATCCCTTTATCTGACCTCCCGTTGCTGAACCTGGCTCGTGAACTGTGTATTCTTGCCTACCATCCGGTACTGGCTGTCCCACTGTTATCGAACAGGCCTGTCCGACTACGCTATTGTTTCCCATCTGGTTCCCACCAGCTATACGCCATTGGCGGCAGCCATTACTGCAGCTGGGTTTACTTGGGGGCCGAGACCTAGTCCCTGGCTGCGTCAAGTCCACCCCCACCATCAGGGGCCCTGGTGAAAGGTAGCCTGGGGCTTTGACTCCGCGCCCTGAGGGACTCCGGTCTGTGGGTGGTGGTTGTCGTCAGTCAGTGTACGACCCTGCCATTAGGCCTGCCTGTCCATTCCACCGCTCCTGCCCTGACAAGAAGCCAATGAGTTGTTGGCAAAAGAACATTGAGCTATGACTTGTCTGCGTTAATAAGCACACAGGAAGCACTTGGAAAGAGAAGCCAGATTGTTTCTCACTAGAAGAGATGGATAAATACCCACATAGTTACTTTTTAATTTCTTTATTGCCTCTGGTTTTCAATGAAATCATAAAAATGAAAGAAAAAAACAAAGATAATTCTAATTGCCTCAAGATGGATCTATAATATATAAATCTCTTGCTTAATGGACATCGTAATAAACCACCTGTTCTTCAAGCCTGTTCCCTTTTGGTCTGTGAACAGAAAAGTATACAAGAATGACAATATTAAATTTTAAAACGTGATCTTTTATTCTATACTTTAATCGACAGTTAATCTTGAGTATTGAATTTTTATAATGTAATTACCTTTGGCAAGTCTCCTTATAATAATATATATGCAGTATTAAACATAGGAGAATATTACTTTTCCAATATTTGGTAATCTTCTTGGCAGATTTTTTCCACAGGGAAAGCATCATATTTGTAAATTATACCACTGTGTCTGTGAAAGAGCTTGAATCTGCCCAAACAGAAACATTACAAAATGGTTTCCTTATTAGTCAGAATCTTATGCCAGCTTGTCCCATTAATTCTTGTTAGTTTGGGTGTTTGTTTTTTCCCCTGCAAGGATAATCTTTTAATTTGTTGACTGTTTACAAGCAATGTGTGCTTCAGGCTATTCCTTTTATTAAGCCACTGAATACATTTGTTCTATATTTTACAACATTAAATCACAGACAAAGCTAAATATGTCCTCATGTACCCAGGGGCCGATCTACAAAAACTGCAGCAAAAGTCGAGTAGTTGCCTATACTATCCTGTCTTTCATATAAAGTAAGCAATGTGACTGGGAGCTGTGGGCAGCTACTTCAGTTTCCTTTGCACCTGTTTTTCTAAATTAGTTCCTATATGTAGTGGTAGTAAATGAAACTCGATTGAGCTTCTGGGGTGGTTCAGCTAGTATAATAATATAAACATACAGATGGTATTAGCTGGAGTACAAGTATGATTTTATTGAATCTCATGGGAACTCCATTGCTAAGATTTATTTGCTATGCTTGAATCCATGGGGCTGCTCCCCTGCTGCAGCTGTTATAAGGCATCTCCAATCTGCTGGACATTTTTATATATGAGGGATCCAAAGATAACTTTGTGAACCACAACTCAGGGCATGTCTAGCTTTTCATATTCCAGTTCTACCTGATCAAAGGCCATCCACATAACTCAGAGACTCTCCTTCTTCGCACAGACACAGGAGACACTTTTCAAGTCAATCTCCGAGCACAGAGGGTATCTTCCAAGCTGTTTGTCTACTCTCACATCAAGACACAGAGGAACGTTTTGTAAAGTCACAGAGCAAGGACAGAGAGGTTGTACCAACCAACACCTCAAGTCTCTCACAGCGGACACAGAGGACAACTCCAGCTCCAGGCCCTGTTGTTGGTTTAGGAAATTAAAGTTACATCCACAACTCCAGTCATGTCCCTTTCCATTTTACACAGTCCCAAGTTCATTGAAGGAAGATATTGTTGGAGTATATAAGAAGTCAGGTGCTATCTCAGCACATCAGTCTCCCCCCATAAATTAACTATGACTTTTAGGTGGACCAGCTCATTATACATGCAGTTAACTTAAAGAGTGCTAACTGGTGCTATATAATAAAATAGTGAACTTACTGGGGTAAAATGCCTTTCAAGAATAATTAGTAAATTCAGTGGTAACTTTATTTTGTACTAAATATCAAGTGCTTTGACGAATGAAAATTTCAAAGACAACTTCAGGTTTATCTTTAAGTATACTAAGGTATGCTTTTTAAATTCTGTTTGAGACACTTCTAAGAACTTTCAGAATTCAGTTTAGGTACATTTGTCCTGCTTTATGTTGCTTTTTGTACTCCCAAAGACCTGTATGAGATGAAAAGCAGTTCTGAACAAAAGCGAATTGATGGTGGGTCTTATGGAATTTCAACAGGCCACAACCTCCAACACATGACAAAAGCCAGTGTTGGGATCCAGACATTTTTGCAAAACACAATGGTATCAAACCTGTGCTGCAGCCTTAGGCCTCTCCTTGGTCCAGGACACAGCCCAGGCCTGGTGAATGGACAACAAAGAAGCGTTTACACAATGATGTGCCATTACTCTGCTCACACCGCCTGTTAGTGTCTCCTTGTGTTAGATGACTCCACTGTGTGTTGCAGCAGAGCCTGCTTAGCTTCTAGTGCTGGCCTTTTTGAGTTCTGCAGGGTGTTACAGGAAGTTAATATAAATTACCTGGATTTTTCGTTATATAAGGTGCAGTTAAACATTAATGTAATGATTTTGTAATAAATGTATGACTGCATTAACTTTGTTTTTATATATACCTAAAACAACGATTAATGTATGACCGTGTTAACTGTGATACAGTTAACATACATCATACAGTGAACAGGACATAGCTTGGATATTCATAAACCCTAGATTATAGGCTGCTACTTTCAGATGAGTGCACACTAGCAAAAACGTTGCTGGGCATGCTCCCAGGAAAACTCCTATAACCTGACCTTGCTCTCGGAGCTTAATAGTAATGTCCTAAGGGGATGGACTTCTCCCGTAAGGAGAAGTTTTCTTTGTTTAACAAGTTTTTTTATTCTTTTTTTTTTTTATACAGATTCTTCAAACAACTATATGCTCTGTTCTAAAACAATAGAATACGTGCATTTGGATCAACATAACCTCAATAATATCTTGGGAACTATACTCAGACACCATGTTGTAGGGACAGCATGTAATGTTGCTTCGGGCACTGGATCCTGCTTGGGTGTTCTCCTTGACATTGAGTGCAATGAGTATAGTTAGCTGCCTGGTGCTATGCAGGTCCAGGGCCATGGTCTATTTCTTTGGTTGCCAGACCTTGAAGACCCCTCTAGGGGTATGCCCACTGTAACGGGTGAAGCCTGGACTCATATAGGTACCAACAACATGGAAAGGAAAGGCAGGCTTGTCCTGTTATTGGACCGATATTGTAACTTTACACAAGTATGAAAATCAATATCTCCATTACTTGCAGTACACTAAAAGTGCCCCCTGAATAATACTCATTTTTAGGTAAAATTACCAGGAGGCAAGACATGTATTTGTGTTTATTCACTTATTTGGTGTTTAAACTTTCAAACTTAGAAGAAAAAACAATTGAGTACTGTCCATGATACTTTTTAATTTGCACTAACATACAATTTTTCAGTCCCAGCTTTCGGGGTGTACCCCCTTCTTCAAGATCCAAGCAATACTGATTAGTACTGCTTGGATTTTGAACAAGGAGGTACATTCCAGAAACTTGTCCTGAAAAATTGTTAGAGCAAATAAAAAAGGTTTAACAGACAGTACTCAATTGTTTCTGTTGCAAGTGCACTAGTATGGCTACAATCACCTCAAACTTGGTGGTAAAAATGTCACTATTCAGAGGTTCTCTGATGGATAACTAGGTGTTATATTACACCATAAGTCACAGTATTACCATCAATTGTGCCCAGAGCCCATGTAAGGTACTTGGTATTTCCTCCTGCCCTTTCCCTGCAAGAACGCACCTACCCCATTTCCTCACCCTACTTCGTGAGTACCCCACAGAGGAATGCCCTCATTGACAGCAATGGTGGAAACCTGGCTCAAGGTAACTGACAGAGTGAGTGTTTGCCTGAACTTTTTCGCAAAGGGTTTCAAAACACTTAAACTGAAGATGTCTTACCTCCAGGATCCTACACACCTGGTTTATGGCTTCAGGCAAAGTGCTTGCCAACAAACACATGATTGCTTCTGTAAGCAAATGCCACTTGATTATCCTCTGTCTCACCATGCCCGCCTAGGTGTTAAGAGACCAAATTTATTTGCATCAGAAGTGGGCAGATTATGATGATTGAGGTACTCCTGAAAATATTTTCACCCTTCCAAGAATCATTGCCTAGCTATATCCAGGGGGAAAAAAAATCACAGATAAATCCATTGTCTGGCAGTACCCTGCTGTTTCAGTCCTAAATAAACATCTTACTGTCCCTATAGAATATGTTCACATATTTAAGGATTCTGCACACAGAAAATTAAATACACTCTTAACGACTCTCATTGCTTTTTTAGATCTCACTATTGCAGCAATTTGTTTTTGTCAAACAGCAGCTAATTGGACTAGGGAAATGAATGATTCAATAGGATCCTGTATTCCAGAACTGAGTTCTGGTGGCACACTAACAAACATTGCCTTCCACCCTACTTTTATGTGTTGATGTGATAAAACAAGTCATGACACATAATTAAGAATGACTCATTTCTGTCCTATGTTCAGAATCTTATATATAAAATCTTGGACAATGGAAGCTGCCTCACTCATATGCCATTTGCAGGAGGATGTCTCTTTGTATATATACTTGGCAAGCTCATAAAAGAGGTTACAGGAGGCAAAGTCCCTTTTCCACACTGAAAACTTCAAAAACCCACTGTCTGGGGGCTTCTACCTCCTCTAAATGAAGAAAATCCCATTGCTTTCCTCAGGCTTCATCTACAAAGCCAAATGTCAGCCCTTCTTTACGTTCAAGACTTGGAATGCATAGTCCACCAAGTCTACCCCAAAATTTGCACAAAGACAGTCAGATTTGCAGACCATATTTTATCTCAGGCAGTAGCCATTACAGTCCCTTTGGAGGACAGGTTAAAAAGATTCTATTCAAACCTGTTTACTGTAACAAAACCCAGTGATGGTGTTTGTCCTATTCTTGACCTAAAATCTCTAAACAAGTAACTTTACGTTCCAAAGTTTTATATTGAATCCACAAGGTCAGTAGTTACCTCTGAGACCAGGGCAATACATATTCCCATTTACCCACCTCATCAATGTTTTCTACACTTCTTAATAGAAAGAAATGTCTAGTTTGTTGCACTGTCATTTGGCTTATCCTTGACCACCGGATTACGCAAAAAAAATGCTGGCACCCCTGCTTGCCCTCTTAAGAATTTAGGACATCCAGGTGCTAGAGGTGCTTTTGTACTTTTCAGCCCCAGAGATACCTCTATACCTCACATTCTGGCCTTCTTACAACTGGACATGGACAGGATTTGGCCTTTAGTACTCTTAAAGAATATGTTAACTGAACATTCCATATTCCTGATATGTATCTGTTGTACCATGTCCTTGTATAACAAAAATCCTGTTTTCTTTGTATTGCTTTCTTTGTGTGAAATACCTGGTGTTTCTGCCAGTCCCCCTGCCTTCCTATTAAAACTGATAACATTAGGCATGAGAGCACAGAATGGTCAGTTCTCTAGCTGTGCTGGGACTCTGCCTGCACTCCTCCACTGATCAGACTTCTGCTCCTGTTCGCCCCCTGCACAGACATTCACTGGGAAGTTTCTCCTCTCCCAGCTCTCTTAGCTGAGAACAGAGGGTATGTGATCACTTATAAAAAAAAAAAAAAAAAGGCAGTCCTTTTTTTTTTTTTATATGTACACATATGTTTTATCTTCCATTTCTATTTTAAACTGAATGGATTGTTTTGCACAGTGAGAGTTCACATGTACTTTAAGGTACAGGTTTTGGCATAATCTATTATGTTCCTATTGGCTTTGCTTTCCTCTTTTAGAACCTTTATTCAAGGTGTCTCATGGATCAAAACCCTATTACAGCACCCTGTGCTTCCTTGGGATCTCAGATTGATTCTCTCTAACCTATATAAACCATATTTTAAACCAATTAGGAAACTCTGTATGGGTGATTTCTCCTGCAATGGGGTCTTCTTGGTGGGTATTACCTCTGTTTTGTAAAGAGCCCATTCTGATTCTTCACAAGGATAAAGTGGTCTTGTTTCCAAGACCTTCCTTTCTACCTAAGCTGGTGTTGGCCTTCCACCTCAATGAGTACATTATCCTTCCTTTTTTTCTGCCTGATCCAAAATGCCACAAATAAATTGTTCTCAATTGTCTAGGCGTGGTCAGAACTGTCAGGGTTTATCTGACAACCATGACCTTTATCCGAAAAACAGATTCTCTATTTGTATTGTGGACAGGGTCTTGTAAAAGGCTCCGTGCTTCTAAGTCCACTATTGATAGGTGGATAAGACAACACATTGTACCTCCAGTACCTTTACACACTCACTCCACCACCAGATTGATTGGGGTTTCCTGAACTTTCCAATATCAAGAATCTGTTGCCCAGCTTTGTAAGGCTGCTACCTGGTCTTTGAGTGATACTTTCGCCGAGTTTTACCAGGTGGGTGTCCAGGCCTCTGCCTTCAGCCACAAGGTTCTTTCAACTGCACCCTGAGTTGGGGTTTTGCCCTTTGTTAGTTTTGTTGGATCTGTTCGGTGTGCCTTGCTGTTCCCTATCCCTCTTTTTCATTGCTTGTCTGAGAGATTATAAATATCTAGCCCGTATCCTGTACTGTACGATTAAAATAAATGGAACTTTGACTTGACTTGTAAATTTCATATCTTGACTACAACACTGGACACCCTCCCTTTTGTTTCTGTGTTGCTCTGCATTGCTTGCTAAAAAACTGAAGACTTGGAGTGGGGTTACAGAGCTTGCCTAGGGAGCGTGCCCAGCAAAGCTTTTGCCAGTGTCCAATCACCTAAAAGTAGCAGCCTATAACCCAGGGTCTATGAATATCCAGCCTGTGTCCTCTACCGTACTCCAAGATATGGAATGTGTAAAACAAAATTCCTTTTGTTTTATGCACCTAAAATTACTCACTATGTGAGAGTGCCTACACTCTGGATGAAGTAATAAGAGAGACACCCTAGCAGATGAACTAGTAGATTTAGATGCACTAACAAATGCCCAGCCAAACTCCAGCTAACACTTTTTAAGTAGTTACAGCAACATATTTTTTACTTCTAGGATAAAGATGTTATATAAATTAAAGTTGACCATTGTAAGCCCCGCTGTCAGTGGTAAATAGCTTGTCTGAACCCTCTACATATGCAGGGCACCTTGTTATATTGAAAAAAAGACTTACTGGCTAGTTCACCAGGTAGAAAGAAAGCCTAAAAAAACCCACTAATGTAGCCACCACTTCTAAGAATTGCTGCAATGTAATAATTGTTTGCTTTTGGGTTTAATACCATTTTAAATAGTAGGCCCAGGAAAGTTTTTTTTATAAGTTGCTGCAGAGCACAGGACTACTACACTGGAGCCCAGGGTCTCTGCTTCCAGGCCCTCCTGCTGAATTGGCGGGGCTTTGCCAAGTACAGGAGGGATGGTGCTGCCCCCTTGTCATTGACACTGTTGGTCCATTTTATAAGCAGGATGTTGAAGCAGGACTGCATATTGTGGGGTTGTTGGTTGACATGTATACAACTGGCTCGGAAAGGCCAGTGTGGTTTTCATTTAAAGGAATTTCCAATTGCAACCAAATTGCCTCTGCTCGAGTATAGTTTTAGGTTTTTTTCAACACATGGAAACCACATCAGTATTGTGAGTAAGACCCAAAAGGTCTGGTAAGTCTGGCAATATTTTTAAGATAGGATAGTATCTTAAGAAAAGGGAGTCAACTGAATGACTTACATCCGTTTCATGTAGTATTTAATGTGTAATTAAGCAAATTATCTCTTTGTTTAAGTCTGTGTCTTTAAGTATCTGCATTTTCCTACTAAATGCTGACATATGGTACTAGAAATTACTATATTGTATTGTTATCGCTTTTTATTTGACACTTGAAAACAAGCAAAATGCACTTTATTTCTCTCCTCTAATTCCCTGTGTGCAATATTAAAATTATTCAAATCTGGCCATATTTAACTGTCTTTTATATGTTAATGTTGTCTATTGCTACGTTAAGATTACTTACTTGCTATGAAAGGAAATATGACTCTGTATGTCCTCTTTTTGATGACAGAGAGGAATTAGCAATTGCATTTACATTATCACCCACCAATTGTATTTCTTACATAAATGCAGGTGGTTCCCGATAATTGTGCTCATAGAAAATAATTTGCATGATGTGAATGGGGTGTCAGATCATCTCTTCTATTCATGCCACAGTAATGTTTGTCTGCGGTTTGGTTGGTTAGTATTTTCAAAAGGCATTCTAAAATTGTCAGATGCTATTTGTATGTAGGAGGAAGTTATATCCATAGTATGTAATAATCTATATACAGTTAAATCCATGGCGGAAATGACTTTCTTGTAACCCAGATTACCATTTAGTCATATCTTCATAGACACGAGAAAATGTGCTCTATTGTGTAACCTATTCCTTTTCTTTCATTGGCATTTTCTGTAGATTTGCTTAGAGTGTGTTTCAAAAAGGTAGCATTTGTAAAATGATTGCTTGAGAGATTAGACCTAATGGGGCTATATTTGTCTTTTTCACAGCATACACAGGGCAATCAATATCCAACTATGCATTAAACCAGCAGGAGGGTACATCCAGTCATCATAAATTCATTTCTATTCCCTCCCAGTGGGCACTCAATGGTTGGACCATCAACATTATGCACTCTGTCTTGTACAGTGTTTTAAAGGAACGTTCCATGTTTTAGGAAAAGTGGACCTTTGACTGTGAACTGACTGTAGAGAAAGAGTTATTCTTATGAGCACCTCCCTATATCCCCACTCACCATTGGCCTAGTTACAGGTTTGTCATTAGACTTTGTCTATGGTGCAATAGGTGAAATCTGATGTAATGGCTGTATGCAGACATACTGTCTCAGGCAGTTTCGGCTTATTATAGTACTACTCTTAGTAAAAAGACAGATGGTTTAATATCTTATACATTTTAAAGAACCTTAACAATTCTTTGCACCTTCTCCTTTTACAGTTTTTTTGCTGAATTTAGCATAGGGACCTCTTTGCACAAGAGTAGTGTTCAGCAGCATGGGCAGGGGGAGAGTATTCACTTGCTCCTTTGCAGGAACTTTGGCTAAAAGAGAAGCTCAGGATGAAAAAAAAAAGTTATACTCACCTAGGTGGATGCAGATTTGCTGCATATCTCCACCGCTGCCTCTACACCAAGAGGTGAGTGATCAAATACTGCTGATCACTTAGTTCTCAGTCTTCAGTGATCAGAGAGCCAGAGACTGTCAGTCACCTGCAATCTGCTCTGCCCTTCCAGCGCTCACTGGAGTGCCAGGCTATGGAGGGGGTGGGAGCAGGGGCGAACTGACAACTTATGGGGCCCCTGGGCAATAGGGGATCATGGGGCCCCTGTGTCCTTGCCCACACTCAAAAAAGCCTATAAAAAAGGTAACCGCATTTCATGGGGCCCCCTACTGATCCTGGGCCCTTGGGCAGTGCCCAAGTGCTTGAATGATCAGTCCGCCCCTGGGCGGGAGCCTCCGACTCAGCCACTCCCTGAGAGGCTGAGCCAGCTGCCGATCCAGTATGAATATGGGTCAAAGGAGTGCAGAAAGTGCACTCCTGTGATCCCCAGTCGAAGTAGGGCCAAAAGAGCTTTGGCCCTACTCCTCCTTTTAGTGAGTTGTTTGAAAGGTGCATGCACTGGGGTTCTCAATCTTTTCCTTGCTTTAGCATGTAACCTCCCTGGTGGTATTCCCGAGTGTAGCTCGGGGTAAAGTTTCAGTACTACAAGCGGTAACCCCAAGCTACACTCGGGCTTACCAAGCGGTTCTGCTCCGGGATCCCTTCTGCACTTACCTTGTCCTGCGCTCCCGCGATTTCCCTCCTGCAGTGTTCCAGCAATGTCCTCCAGCGGATGCCGGCATCTGTCATCTGGGTTCCATCCCCTGCGAGCGTCGGGACGTACGGGGATGGAACAGCGGGAAATTTGAAAATGACAAAAAGTGACATTCACTAAATACACTAAAATCACATAGTATAACATTACTGTTAGGGACCAACCGGTGGTAGCCTCTAGCGTTCCACAGACCAGGATTCCCCAGGGTGTGGAATCTAAGTTCCGACCTGCTTGTTCACCAGAGCCCCTGATGGTGGGGATGGACTTGGAGCAAGTCG
This sequence comes from Staurois parvus, assembly GCF_062004578.1. NCBI lineage: Eukaryota > Metazoa > Chordata > Amphibia > Anura > Ranidae > Staurois > Staurois parvus. The sequence goes on from NW_028318157.1 coordinate 2,656,448, forward strand.
AGACCAGGTCACGACCCCTGGGTGCAGCCAGCCGTGGTAGAGACACCTGTTGGTGGTACGCAGTGGGTGAGAGTCTGATGTGAGGAGGCAGCGTAACCGAGCTCAGACAGGCCGGGTCAGTAACAGCATGGCAGGTCGGTACAAACAGCAGGCAGAAGAATAAACGGGTCACGGTCCGGGTTCGGCAACAGGGGATCAAAGGTGAAGGAGTGGGCAGGAGAATGGTCAGGCAAGCCAGGGGTCAGAGCAGGAGAAGTCAGCAGATCAGGATCAGGCAGGGTCAGCAGCAAAGTAACTCACAGAACACAGGAAAGACCATACGGCAACTAAGCACTGTCAGATTCCATTTAAACAGGGCGCCCTGCGCTCCTCTTGGTGCCAGGCGCGCGCCCGTGCTGCTGCCGTCGCAGATGTCCAGGCCCTATCACATGCACGCCAGTGCGCTTTGGCACATCGCGCATGCGCAGACCTGCGCGCCCCGATCCAGCGCGGGATCCCTGACATTGCCCCCCCCCCACGGGCAGCCTCCGGATGCCCAACCGGTTTCTCCTTTGAGGCTGGTTGTGAAGGAACTCCTGAATTAACAGAGGGGCATGAACATTTCGAGCAGGTTCCCATGAGTTTTCCTCTGGCCCATAGCCTTTCCATTTAATGAGGTACTGTGTTTGCCCACCCCTCCGCCTGCAGTCAATAATAGCTTCCACCTCGAATTCCTCTTCCCCATCGATGTCTATGGCGGGGTCTAGATATACGCTCTGTAAAGGGATCTGCTACAGCGGGTTTCAGTAGGGATAACATGAAACACAGGGTGGATTTTGAAGGACTTGGGAAGTGCCAGCTTATATGCAACCTCATTAACCTTACGCTCTACCCGTAAAGGACCCACGAATTTGGGTGCCAACTTTCTTGATGGACACGCCAGTTTCAGATTGGTAATGGCCAGCCACACTTGGTCCCCTGGATGTATAACCAATTCCCCCCTTCTCATTTTATCAAACATTCTTTTACTGTCCTCCTGGGCCTTTGCCATGGTTTCTTGGAACAGCTTGTTATTGGTTGTAAAGAAATTCAGGGTCTCTTGAGCTGCTGGGACTGATTTCTCCGGGATCAAATCAGGTAAAAAAGAGGGATGGAAGCCATAATTAGTGAAGAATGGGGATTGCTTAGTGGCAGAGTGGCAAGCATTATTATACGCAAATTCTGCTAGGTAAAAGTGTCAGCCAGTTGTCCTGGAGGAACGATGTATAGCACCTAAGGTATTGTTCTAGTGTCTGGTTGGTTCGCTCAGTTTGTCCGTTTGTTTGCGGGTGGTATGCTGCGGAGAATGAAAGTTTGATTTCCAACCCTTCCCACAAAGCCCTCCAAAACCTTGAAGTGAACTGAACACCCCGATCAGATACAATGTTCTTCGGCACTCCATGTAGTCTTGCAATTTCTCTGATAAACACCTGTGCTGTTTCTGAAGCAGATTGTGTACCTTCCAATGGAAGGAAGTGAGCCATCTTGGACAGCCGATCTACCACCACAAAGATCGCAGTATGGTTTTGTGATGGCGGTAATTCCACCACAAAATCCATTGCGATCATGCTCCAGGGTCTGTCAGGCACCAGCAATGGTCGCAGCAGGCTCCAAGTCCTGTCTCTGGTAGGCTTGTTTCTGCTGCAGATGGCACAGGATTTGACATAAGTTTCGCAATCCTTGGCCATGCTTGGCCACCAAAACATGCGTTAGACCAAGTCCAATGTCTTGTGTACCCCAAAGTGGCCTGCTAACGGGTGGTCATGGCAATAGCCCAAGACCAGAGTTCGCGTCTCATCAGGTACCAGAATCTGCTCTCCCCTCCACAAGAGACCTTCTTTGCTCTGTAATGAGACTCCAGGTGGCCTAGGAGTCCCCTTGGAAGCAGCTTGTAGTCTGGTTAGGAGTTCGGACTGAAGTAGCAAAAAGCTACCCGCCGGCAGAATGGTATCAGGTTTGGCTGTCTCCCCAGGGTCCTCAAACATCTGGGAGAGAGCATCCAGCTTAGTATTCTTAGACCCGGGTCGATAAGTGATGTGCAGAGTAAATCTCAAGAAGAACAATGACCATCTGGCCTGACGCGGCCTGAGGCGTTTTGCTGGCCTCAGATATTCTAGATTTTTATGGTCGGTATAGACCAGGATGGGATGCAATGCTCCTTCCAATAGATATCTCCATTCCTCCAGTGCTGTCTTAATCGCTAACAACTCCCAATCCCCGATATTGTAATTTATTTCCAATGGGGAGAGTTTTACTCCTTTACTCCTACTCCTAGCGACAGAATAGCTCCTACTGCATTTTCCAAAGCATCTACCTCCAGAATGTAGGGCAATGAGGCGTCAGGATGACTCAAAATGGGGGCTGCCGTGAACAGTTTTTTCAAATCTGCAAAGGTGGCCTGTGCCTCAGGTGTCCATCGGAAATGCACCCCCACCTTTGTAAGCTGAGTGATGGGAGTTACTAGGCCCGAGAAATTCTTAATAAACATTCTGTAAAAATTGACGAAGCCAATAAATTGCTGGACCCCTTTTTTATGCGTGGGAACTGGCCATTTTAAAATTGCAGATATCTTTTGGGGGTCCATCGCAACACCATTGGTTGAAATGATCAACCCCAAAAAGGGAATACTGCGCTGATCAAAGCTGCATTTTTCAGCTTTAGCATACAGCCCCTGCTTGCGCAGTCGGTCCAGTACACTCCTGACATGGCCCCTATGAGTCTCCAGGGATGAGGAAAAAATTAGGATGTCATCCAAATACACAATCACATAGATGTCCAGGATGTCCCTGAAAATCACTGGAAATAGAGGGGACGCAATGGTGTCCAAGCGGAGGAGTTCCTGGTGGTGACCTGCTACTGTGGTGCATAAAGGAGGGGTCTCCCGATATACCAACCCTGATTTAATTTGGGAACTGTCAGCCAGGAAAATATTCAAGCCTCGTTCTTTGGACAGTAACGGAATCCGTTGCTGAGCTGCAAAGTTAAGGTCCACAAAGCAACTGCAGGCCCCAGAATCAATAATAGCTGTTACCTGCACGGTTCTTCCTGGGAGCTGGAACGAGATGGGCATGACTACATGAGTAGGGTCATCTACACAGATTGGAGACATAGAAAAAATGGTAGAGTACTTACAGAGCTTCTCAGGACAGGAACGCACCATGTGACCCGCTGCTCCGCAGTATAGACATAGATTGTTCACTCTGCGTCTTTGGCGTTCCTCAGCCGTGAGAGATGGCTGCATTAACCCAAGTTGCATGGGCTCTGTTCCGTCAGCTGGTTTAGGACTCAGATTGCTGACTGCAGGATGTGATGGGATAGGAACCCGTGGCAACATCCATGTTGGCCTTGACCCTTGACCAGACGTTTCCTGCCTTCGTTCCCATAACCTACGGTCTATCTGAATTGCCAAGGTGATTTATTTCTCCAAAGAATCAGGCACACCTACCCTGGCCAATTCATCCTTAAGGGGCTCGGAACTGATGGCACAGCGCCGCATCATTCCACTGCGTATCTCCACACTATCTCCTGAATTCCGAAGCATAATCTTCTGCTGCCCGGCGTCCCTGCTGCAGAGAATGTAGGGCTGCTTCAGCCGAAGCAGCTCGCTGAGGATCGTCATATAATCGTGCCATCGCTTTGAAAAATTCTGCCACAGAGTTCACGTGCGGATGGCGAGCCTCTAGCAGACGATGTGCCCAGGCCTGGGGTTCACCCTGCAGTAGGGATATTACAAATCCCACCTTCACAGATTCGGATGCAAACGTTCGAGGTTGAAGTTCAAAGTAGAGCTGGCAGGAGTTCAGGAAGGCCCAAAAGTTCCCTTGATCCCCATGGAACCTCTCAAGCATTGGGAATCGAGGCTCCGGCGGGGGAATGGAGAACACTGCACCAGCAGAGGGACCCACAGGGCTACTAGTAAGAGGTGAACCGACCGTGTCTGATGCTGTGACAGTAGGTGCGGCTAGGGCCTGGACACGTCCCTCCAAATGTTTATAACCATCTTCCAGCACCTTGACGGCTTGGGTAAGCGCTGACAGATGGTGGCACATTTCCTCCCAGGGAGAAAGTCCTCCTCCAGACTCCGTCATGGCCGTATGTTTCTGTTAGGGAAGGACCGGTGGTAGCCTCTAGCGTTCCACAGACCAGGATTCCCCAGGGCGCGGAATCTAAGTTCCGACCTGTTTGTTCACCAGAGCCCCTGATGGTGGGGATGGACTTGGAGCAAGCCGAGACTAGGTCGTGACCCCTGGGTGCAGCCAGCCGTGGTAGAGGCACCTGTCGGTGGTATGGAGCGGGTGAGAGTCTGATGTGTGGAGGCAGAGTAAGCGAGGTCAGACAGGCCGGGTCGGTAACAGCGGAGCAGGTCGGTACAAACGGCAGGCAGAAGAATAAACGGGTCACGGTCCGGGTTTCGGCAACAGGGGATCAAAGGTGCAGGAGAATGGTTAGGCAAGCCAGGGGTCAGAGCAGGAGAAGTCAGCAGATCAGGATCAGGCAGGGTCAGCAGCAAAGTAACTCACAGAACACAGGAAAGACCATACGGCAACTAAGCACTGTCAGATTCTATTTAAACAGGGCGCCCTGCGCTCCTATTGGTGTCAGGCGCGCGTCCGCGATCGCAAGTGCGCATGCACGAGTGCCACTGCCGTCGCAGATGTCCAGGTCCTAGCACCCGCACGCCAGTGCGCCTCAGCACATCGTGCATGCGCAGACCCGCGCTCCGCGATCCGGCTCGAGATCCCTGACAATTACTGTATCAAACCATTTCACATACATTTTGTCCCGAGTGCTTTGTCCTGTGCCCTGCCTGCATTTTTACTGTTCTTTCTGCCTAGAAACTGAGAAATGTCCATGGCGTCCAAAAAGCGTCCCTTTAGGTCAAAAGCGGTTTTAGACCAGCTAGAAAACAGCGATGGTAAATCAGAACCACTTGCAGAATTGAGTAATGATTCGTGGGGAAATTCGTCATCAGACACTGAAAACGATTCTGCGACTGAGCTCAGTGATGTGTGAACTTGGCGCTATATTTGAAATGTCAGTGTTTTTGATTTGATTATATTATTGAATTAAATTTATTATTATATTTTTTATGATTATTTATTAAATTATAATTTATGATTTCATGTTTCAAATTGTAACATACCCGGGATGTTTACTAGACTCTTGTTCAGACAGATTTCAGTGAGTTATTCCTAAAAACTACAGGCCTACAATAAAAAAAAAAACATATTTCCATGCAAAACAATTTACCGGTTTGAGCACAGAAATATGGACATAATCAGACCGCTAGGGAGGTTATTGAGTCAGTGGCCTAGAAAAAGCATAATCAAGTTATCACTATGTTTAAATCCTCAAAAGCCTATGGCTATTGGATGTAAAAAGAATATCTTTAAATAGTAATCTTAAAGCAGAACTGAAACCCAATTTATATATTTGTTTTAAATGCATACTTTTTACAGTATTTCTCAAAACAAAGTTGTATTGAAATTTTAGTGAAAATATAAAAACGATAAACTGTCTTGTATGGTGAATGTAATGGTTTCTGAAGTGCTGTGTATCTGCTCTGCTGCTTAACTTCTCAGGGTATTTGTAATGCCATTCTGATGAGCTTTGAATTAGGAATTTTTCTTGTGACGGGTCCATTCATGAATTTCCAGTCATATGGCCACAGGACTTCATAGAGGCACAGACAGTTCCTGTGGCAGCACCGTCCCTTCTCTGTATGGCTGCTGGGTGAGCTAACAGCCCACCACAATGGTAATGGTGAGAGCAGAATTGACTACTGGAACAGGAAGGGGATTTTTGTGATCATCCTCCAAATTCTAAATAAGCTTATGCAAGATTAACTGTCTTGCGTCCTTTTAGAAAAAAAAAAAGAACCTTGATTAAATCATGACATTTCTTAGAACTCGTGGGATAAATATTGACAAAATTTGATTGCTGAAAAAATACTGAACAAAGAGGAGTCTCTTTTTTTTACTTTTTATTTTTATCCTGGTGGCCATTTGTTTGCTACTTTCTTGGTGCTAGGTGTAAGTAGTATTCTCTTACATACAGTTTAATTTTATGTATGTGGGGTAGCTGGGCATCGTCTACTAGTTCTCTTTATTTTTCTAGAATAAGGATAAGATCACTGATTTACCTTTGATGAAGATTGTCAAATAGTTTTAATCATTTCCCATGTGGTCCTGAAATGGTTAAATTCTAAAAAACACATTGAACACTTTTTTTTTTTTTAAGAATTTTAATGTTTGCCATATGTAAAGTGCAAGCTGAAGTGGTCAAATATGGGTAACCTAATGTATACCTGTGACATGCCAGGTATTTTTTACTTGCTTAAGTGTGTGTAATTGTTTATTATGTGAAAATAAATTTAGATTTTTTGTTGTATCTTGATTTTTATAACTCAAAGCCTCTTTTCTATATTCTGTTTTGGTATAAGCTTTTGATAACACTTCAAGGTAAAGCCATACATACACTATATTACCAAAAGTATTAAGACACCCCTCCAAATCATAGGATTCAGGTGTTCCAATCACTTCCATGGCCATAGGTGTATAAAATCAAGCACCTAGGCATGCAGACTGCTTCTACAAACATTTGTGAAATAATGGGTCACTCTCAGGAACTCAGTGAATTCAAGCGTGGTACTGTGATAGGTTGCCACCTGTGCAGTAAGTCCATCCATGAAATTTCCTTGGTACTAAATATTCCACGGTCAACTGTTAGTGGTATTGTGACAAAGTGCATTGTGACAAAGTGGAAGCAACTGGGAAGAACAGCAACTCAGTGCACAGAAGTTTCCAACCACTTGCAATAGCCAACAGTCAATAGCTAATGACCTCCAAACTTCATGTGGCCTTCAGATGAGCACAACAGTGCATAGAGAGCTTCATGAAATGGGTTTTCATGGCCGAGCAGCTGCATCCAAGCCTTACATTACCAATTACAATGCAAAGCACTGGATGCAGTGGCGTAAAGCACACTGCCACTGAACTCTAGAGCAGTGGAGACGTGTTCTCTGGAGTGACAAATCACGCTTCTCTGTCTGGCAATCCGATGGCCGTGTCTGGGTATGGCGGTTACCAGGAGAACGGTACTTGCCTGACTGCATTGTGCCAACTGTAAAGTTTAGTGGAGGGGGGATTATGGTGTGGGGTTGTTTTTCAGGCGTTGGGCTTGGCCCCTTAGTTCCAGTGAAGGGAGCTCTTAAGGTGTCGGCATACTAAGACATTTTGGACATTTTCATGTACCCAACTTTGTGGGAACAGTTTGGGGATGGTCCCTTCCTGTTCCAACAGGACTGTGAACCAGTGCACAAAGCAAGGTCCATAAAGACATGGATGAGCGAGTTTGGGGTGGAGGAACTTGACTGGCCTGCACAGAGTCCTGACCTCCAACCTGATTGACCATTCTTCCAGTACGCATTTGTGAGGCCAAGCACTGATATCGGACGAGAAGGCCTGGCTTGCAATCTTGGCTCTGATTTATCCCAAAGGTGTTCTAACATTCCCATAGACACAATAAACCTTGTGGACAGTCTTCCCAGAAGATTTGAAGCTGTTATAGCTGTAAAGGGTGGGCCAACTCAATATTGAACTCTACGGACCAAGCCTGGGATGCCATTAAAGTTCATGTGCTTGTAAAGGAAGGCATTCCAATACTTTTGGCAATATAGTGTATGTCCACCCCTAATAAAATATTTAAATATATTGCACAGAGAATGCTCTTTTTAAGTTAGAAGACTTGCTAAAACACTTCTAACAAATGGCTGGTTTTGGTTTACTGACTTTCACAAAACAGTTCCTCTTTAACCAGTGTGAGGGATTAGCCCAGTAGCGGGTTGTACTTGACCCCCTGGATGGGTCAGAACACCGTGAAAGAGGCTCAGCACGACAGCAGGTACTTGGTGAAAAGTTGTGCTTTATTTACAAAGTCTGGTGAACACACGGTGCATATGGTCAAAACAGCAAAAAAATACAAACAGAAAATAAAATCATGCCACACTGGGCATCTAACTACAAACACAGGTTTCCTATCTAGCTGTCTGAATACAGCCTACCGCTGTACAGACACAGGGTGTTCACACAGTCCAAGATCACAGAGATTATTTCTCACCACAGGATGGTTTGGTTGCTCCCCAGTCTGTCCTGCACAGCCAACTGGTTCCAGGTTGGAGCATTCTCCCTATGCAGCCTGAGAGTTTTATAGATCCCGGAGCCCTTAACTCACTACGCCTGAGCTGATTACTACATCAGTGAGCCACACAGGCTCACTACACAGCACAACAGGAGAAACAGTCTATGTAGAGCATAAACCTGGGACAAATATATCTCCCATCCTGAACACATCCCCTAGTTCTTCCTGACTTCCTGTCACACCAGTCTTGGACTACCAGTAAGTAGTGGCCCCACTGGAAGGATGGCCAAATGTTGAAACATGCATCATTGTGTTAAAAAAAAAATTTTCTTGTCAGTTAACAAAAAAAATGTATGTACGGTATGTCTGGGGTCTAATATAACTCTCCCTTCTCTTGCCATTTGATTTCGGAGCAGCTACTATACAGGTAGCTGCGCAACTGAACAGATAGATGTATTAATTTAACCCTCTATTCTGTCTAACTTTAATACCAGTTTTCACTGCAAGCTATAATTGATGGTACAGTGAAAGGAACAATTTTGTAGATGAAAACAAAATCAGAGCTCTGTTTAGTAGGCTAGGTTTTTTGTGATGAAGAGAAATAAAGATATTTCGTGTTAGTTGCCATCCTCTCTGATTTCATTGTAATTGTAACAAGGTTTTCAACCCAAATCATTTTTTTTTTATTGAAAGCTTTCCAGAAAGTACAGATGGCTTTAAAATTTTACATACACATCACCATAATAACCTTAGACTGTGCACATTAGGGGACATTTATAAAACTTCTGAAGGCTATAAACCAGGGACCTTCTGTGCTTTCGTTAATTTTTTGAAGTGCGTGTATTTCTATTTTTTCAAGTAAGTATCATTTATAATGCATGCTGCGTGCAATCTATTTTGAGAAGTAAATAATAAGCACAATTCTGTGTTGGTGTCAACAAACCATAAATAAATATAAATTACCCATAAGGCACCATTTCTGAAGTGAATACTACAGTGGAAAACCCTCAAAATAATATGAAGGGGATACTATAGGAATATAGCCCTTTTGCTGCCAGGCCCTGTGCTCCACTTCTAAACACAGGTCGCCAGATGATTTTTGAATTTTTTCCATTGCTTGTTTTTTTTTTCCCTTACAGCTTTCAGAATTTGTGAAAGGTCCCCCCAAACCATACATTTTCTGAAAATATAGGACCATTAGAATAAAAATAAGGCGCTACTGATTTTTTGGAGCCCTGTGATATTTGTGCAAGTGTTTATTAAAACAATATTTTTGCTAGAAATATGCAAAAATAATTATTAGTGGATACAAACACAGCACAACTTACAAAGTTCATGCTAAATTCCTACTAATTTATAAGAAGTAAAACTGTATTGCATTGATAACAAATATTTGTAAATTTTTTGCAAAACTAGATGGAAGAATATACAAACATACTCAGTAGGCTAAAAGAGAGCGTGGGCCGCATAGGTCTTGGGAGGTGAATGCACAGTGAAGATTTTATTGCAATGTTTCGACGAAGCACAAGCTCGTCTTCCTCAGGAAATCAACATAGTCAGTATATAACATCAGGAGTAAGCACTGAGAAATGGTATGGTAGTAATAATATGATAGGCTTCTGGTTAATAGGCACAGTGTAATGGACATCATGCAGTTTCTGGAAAGACTTTAATGCCAAATAACATCTGATGTCTTTCAGTCACAAGATCCACACAAACATGGCCGCTGGAGTCTAAATAGTGTTATCTAGTCCTGCCCAGTCCAGGTGATTTTCATCAGGCTGCTTAGATAAGGGAGGTCTGTCACCCATTTGCGATAGCCCAGTGGAAGTCACTAGACACACGTGATGTAACATGTAGGCGTGCGGTGACGTACTTCCGGTCAGACGCCATCTTTGTACACCCATTCAGCTACATCCATTATGAAGGGAAATATCTGTTTATGCTGTTCAAAAGAAGGAGGATTATGTGAGTGCATATCTTACTGTTACCTATATTTATTAATAAAAGCAGTATTACACTATTTGGAACTTCTGCTTATATTCTATGAGAGTTACTGGCCATACTTAGGTGAGCGCGCATTTTTTCCATTAGTGGAAGCCCTCTTGTCACCATCTGCACAGATCACTCAAGTTCACAAGATTTCATATTTTATGTGTATTGCACCCATCTTGGACATTGTTTGTTATATTAGGGTGTGATATATATATGTTCTGCATGGCATGAGATATATTTTTTGCACTATATGCATGTAGATAAACTGATTTGTGTTTTTCATTGTTTTATTGAGTATTTGCACCAAATGTGATGTGTTTTTTCACATATTGATTTAGTGGGTTGGTATATTTTGTATATATGTTACATGTACATGCGTTTTGATACTTTATGTGGGGTATATTCTTTTGAGAAATTTGGAGCACCTATAGTAGTCCAATCATTGGATTACTCACGATCACGTGAAAATTGTACATTCAGTCCAGACTGGTGTGAGTGTTGTGTGGTTTGTTTTCTATGCACATAGACTGCATTTAGTCATCATTATCAGCTTATGCATGTTCCTTTTTTCACTTATATAGTTGCCATTTATCATATGCACTATAATATGCACTATAATATCACTTTATTTGTGTATTTATTTTATTTGGTTTATTGTGGATATTTACATGCGTTTATGAGTTTAATTTTTACAGGTTTAGGGTTTATTCATAGGTAGCAGCGCCACATCATTTCCTTTTTCATTATTTGATTTATCATCTGGTCTACTCATGTGCCCTCTATATGCAATATGTATATTTTATATATATATATAGTGGGGGTAGCTCAGGTGGGGGATCACCTTCCCTGGGAAAAAGGTAGTCCAAACAGCAGGGCATTTGTAAAATCTGACTTGTCATCAGTTTTATTTAAAAGGTTGCAAGCATCAAAACAAACAAAACAGAAAATAAATCCTCGCCATCCAGGCACTAACTAAACACAGAAGATTCCTTTCTCAAAGGTGAAGGGCTTCTCCCTGTCACCAACAAAATGAAACAAGTATGCAAACCTTTTCCTTGCTTGTATAACACAAACTTTCATCCACAGCTCACTCTGATATGACTCTCTGAGTCCCAGGCCAAGAGCAACTTTTTGCTCCAGCCCTGCCTTATTTATACCACTTGCTGGTGGTCATCAGTGGACCACAAAATTAGGTCCAGAACCACCTCTGCCATAGTGGCCCAGAAAACCCGAAGTGGACTCCACCTTAATCTCCCAGGTATGATCGCATGCGAGGTGACACATAGCATCCATTGATCACCTCGATTTTCATACTGTCACTATATATATATATATATATATATATATATATATATATATATATATATATATATATATATACACACACACACACACACACTCACTGGTCACTTTATTAGGTACACCTTGCTAGTGCCAAGAAAATATCCCTTACACCACCACCAGCCTAAGCCGTTCATACAAGGCAGGATGGATCCATGATTTCATGTTGTTTACGCCAAGTTCTTACCCTACTTTCTGAATGTCACAGCAGCCAATCTACCCATTCTCCTCTGAAATCAACAAGGCATTTTTGTCCACCCAACTGCCACTCGCTGGATATTTTCTCTTTTTTGGACCATTCTCTGTAAACCCAAGAGATGGTTGTGTGTGAAAATCCCAGTAGAGCAGCAGTTTTTGAAATATTGAAACCAGCCATCTGGCACCAACAACCATGCCATGTTCAAAGTCATTTAAATCGACCTTTTCCCCATTCTGATGCTCGGTTTGAACTTCTGCAAGTCGTCTTCACCACGTCTACATGCCTACCTACATTGAGTTGCTGTCAGGTGATTGGCTGATTAGCAATTTGTGTTACCAAGCAATTGAACAGGTGTACCTAATAAAGTGGCTGGTGAGTGTATAGAGAGAGAGAAAGTGTCAGGAATGGACTCGCCAATAGTGGTGGGACTCACCTGCCTTGTGGGTTGCAGTACCAGGGCTGGCCAGCGGGTGCTCTCAGCAACCAGAGGCTCATTCCTGCAATCAGCTAAAACACCTGAGGCTGATTGCAGGAGGTGCATATAAGGAATGACCAGGCCTGTGATCTGGGCCTTGGTGTATGTTGCCCATGAGCCCCTGTATCTTGTTCCTGATTCCTGTTACCTGTGTTCCTGTAGTGCATTCCTTGTTGCCGACCCTGCCTGTTCTAATCCATGCTGACATTCTCCTGCTCTGACCCCCGGCTCGTCCCTGACCATCCTTCTGCCTGATCCTCTGTACCGTGCTGCCTGTGAGTTACTGAACCCGGTGTGTGACCTGACTACCCTTGTCTGCTGCTTGTACCATGCCTGTCCCCACCGTTACTGACCCGGCTGGTCTGACCACGCTCGCTCCTGACTGTCATCCATCCATCCATCCCGCTTGAACCTGGACCTGCCAGCACTCTCTACCACAGCCGGACGCACTCAGGGGTCGCGACCTGGTTCCAGTCTGCACCAAGTCCATCCCCACCATCAGGGCCCCTGGTGAATAGCAGGCTTAGACCCCGCGCCCTGAGGAAATCCATGCTGTGGGCTTGGCCTGCCTGACCTCTCCACCTCTCCAGCCCTGACTGCACTGTGTACCTATTGGTTTGTTTGTTTGTTAGCACTGTGTTACCTATTAGCTTAAGGTTAGTTTTGTTTGCACTGTGTTTGTTTATTTGTGCAGCTAATAATAAATATTATTATTATACCATATCTGAAGCCTGCGTTTCCCTTGTGTCAGTCCACACACCTCTGGTCATACCCGGATCCCTAACAGAAAGAGCAAGGCCCAGCGTCCTGCAGGCCCACCCACAGTCCAACAGTATAGTGACCAGGAATGTTATCTCCAAGGCAACCGGAGGTAATGTAAACGCAGACATATAAACAAGATGGCCAGAAATCTGGACCACAGCTTACCCCTGTGATACCATGTCCATAAGGATAAGACAAATGTATCCCACTGGTAAACCAAACCCAGAAGTCATGCTACACAACCACCCCAAATGGAGCTTCAGGTGCAAGAGGCCACCAGAGACATGGAAGTCACCAAAATGGGATGCAGTACGTGCAAAATAAATGCAATTAAGCCAGACATACTGATGTTCAAACATCAGTACTGTGTGCAAGTACCCTGGAGCTCAACTCTGGGCAAAAAAAGGTAGGGATCTGCTGCCCTTTACTGTCTGTATTTGTAAACAGCTTTGCTTATTAAACTATAACTAAAGACAACACTTTTTTTTTTAGTTTTGGATAGAGTGGAGAGGGATTAGATCATCTGTCAGTTTTTATTGCTGTCTGTGCGCCTGTTAGGGAGATTCATCCACTCTTTATCCTGTTTACCGTTATCATCGAAATTGAACGTAAAAGAAAAACCTATGTTTTTGGTTAACACCAGAACAGTAAGGGATATTTTACAATAGTGACAATAGTTCTGGTGACCTTGGGGGGGGGCCCGAAGGAGTTCCCATAATTTACAGGGATTTCCCCTCACTTTGTTTTGACTATGGGACAGGAAGTGAAGGGAAATCTCCCCAAAGCGACACAGATGGCAAACAAAAAATTGACATGGGTTATAACCCTATCTTACTCTATCCAAAAAGAAAAAAATGCATTTAGTTCTACTTTAATTACCACAGAGTTAGTTGGTTACAGATAGGTACTGCTTGTTCCTGTTAAATGAGTCCAAAACCCTGATTGGCAGACTGTAATGGTATATAAAGGGGAGTTTAGAGGAGGTGGACTGAACCACATGACCTTAAAGCAAAGTTCCACCCAAAGTGCAAGCTCCACTTATCTGCCTTCTCCTTCCCTCCGCTGCCACATTTGCATGTGCAGTAGGAAACTGGCTTGGAAGCCAAAAGGCTTCATTGCTGATTTTCCTTAGTCAAGATGGAAGGGAGAATGTCACAAGCACACCAAGAATCACCAATATGGGGCCAAAAGTTTTAATGAATGATCACATAGTTACAGTAAGGAAATGTTTCAGAGTCTCGCAGGACCCCCTTCATCAGGCAAATGACCACATGCTTGATGAAGGGGTCCTGCAAGACTCCAAACGTTGCCTTGCTGTAACTATGTGATCCTTCATGAAAACTTTTGGACCCATATTGGTGATCCTTGGTGTTCTGGTGACAATCTCCCTTGCTGATTCTGTTCGGTTCAAGCTGATGGTTGCTGCAGCACCCACTTACACACACAGCCATTTTTAATGCAGGAACGTGTGCGTTTGGATTCTACACACTGGACAGAAAAGTGCCATAATATTAAAAGTCAGCAGCTACAATATTTGAAGCTGCTGACTTTTCATTTTTTTTATGGGGGGGGCGGAACTCCACTTTAAACACATAAGAAGCTACGGACAGCTGCAGTTAAACAATTAGAACATAGGAATGTTTGTCTTATGGTATCTGCCTCTGGCCTGGATGAAATACAGCAGCTCCTGAGTGTGTATCTAAATATTTGTGACAGACTTATCTCTGTTCTACTGTTTTGTCTCATGTGCTCAGGGCAAGTTAACTTGTGCTACTATAAGCGTGTAGTGGTCACCTTCAAGTATATTAGTATGTAAACATGTTTAATGCAATAGAGTTTATATGCAGCTTCTGTTATTTTAGTTAATCCTGTCTCTTCTGTTCTGAGATTCTATAGCTAGATTTAGCTTAGGGCTCAATAACCAGCATAAGCTAAAGCTAGCTTAGGCATCTGACAGTCACTTCTGGTAGTTAGAGTCCAGTTGAATGACAAATTGGAAACTACTATGGACTAAGACGCAGAGTAGATAGACTGAGTCTTAGATCCAGTGTCGCACTACAGAAACTGCTGTTCCAGGCTGGTTGGACAACAGTTGGAGGATCTCCCCATTATTGATGACCTTGTCTTTAGGTCTCTGACAAAAAGAGGGATCCTGCATCACGATCATCCTTGGGGCCCCTGCAAGTGATCTTTGCTGCAACATTCACCTGGAGGTATCTTTATTAATAACTAAGTATACCCAGGTATATGTGCACAATTCTTCCAGGACTCTTGTTGGGCCCTTAGCTGATAACACCTGTTTGTACATGGGATATATATATATATATATATATATATATATATATATATATATATACACACAGCATATACTATTCTTAATATTTTCTTACATAAAACTTGTATTATTTCTATACTGGCATGCATCTATATACTTATGGTTAATGTTATATGCTGGGTGTAGTAGTTCCTCTTACTTTGATTAGATTACTGGTTAATCCCAGGAAGCGAATGCTCTCTGTTCATAAAGGCCCTGTCTTGGGTGGAGGCACTGCCTACTTTATTATCAAACCCATTCTTCCACTTAGTGAAGGCTCTGGTTCTCCTATTTACCTACAAGTTTAGCGCATAACCATTCCTTAAAAGAGGGTTACATTAATTAAACTTAAAGAACTGCACATACCATTTTTAATAACTTCTTTAATTTGTTTCTTCTATTGCTTATTAGTGTGATAAAGCAGAAGAATTGGTGCCTTGTAATTGTCAGAAAGTAATCTATTTCATGTGAGAACACCTGCTCAGGCAGCCTGCTTCCTATCTTTTGTGAAACTGGTTGTGTAACATCCCCTCAGCAGCATTTGGCAGCACTTAGGTCATTACCACCCCTGTCCGCATACAAAGGCTAGCATCAGGTTCTACACTACTTCACCCCACTCACCACCACCCATCAGTACAGGCCTCACAGAGCTATTCTTTCAAACTAAACGTAGAACAAGTGACACAACACTATGATCCTGCAGCATGACAGGGGAGTGTTTGTCTCCCCCCTGTTGCTGCTACACAGCCAGCTTTAAAGAGTCCTCTAGAGTAGAGCAGTAGCGGTCTGGCTTGTTTCTATGCCTCCACCTTCAGCTCTATGTGGCCCTGCTGGTTAGATCTGTTGCTCAGTTTATTTGCACTGCATTTACAGAGGCATGGAGCTTGCTACATTGGTAGTCTGTTTTATGCCCCAGCACATCCTATAGCTATGACCAGATGAGTTCTCTGCTCCCCTGTCACCACCTGTACAGTTGTCCACACTGTGGC
The DNA here is from genome assembly GCF_062004578.1 of Staurois parvus. Classification (NCBI taxonomy): domain Eukaryota; kingdom Metazoa; phylum Chordata; class Amphibia; order Anura; family Ranidae; genus Staurois; species Staurois parvus. The sequence continues at coordinate 2,672,680 of NW_028318157.1, forward strand.
CAGCTCTGTAATTGGTGATAGGGGAGCAGAGAATTTTTCTATCATATCTGCAAGATAGTACCAATACAGTCAGCACTCTATCTCCTGCAATCTGAACAAACACAACAACAAATCTCACCAGGAGGGGCACAAGGAGCTGGAAGTGGAGGCAACTAAGCCAGACCAGGGCTTTGCAAAGCTGGCTGTACAAGTGTCTGCCTGGGAAAAAAAAACTCCTATTTTAAAGATAAACAAGCTGGGATATGTGCTGAAAGACATGCTTAGTAATAAAACGGTCAGTGCTGTACCTCTGTAAGTACAGTGCCAACAAATAAACACACTAATCTGACCAGCAGGGGCACTGAGGCTGGAGCAGAAGGCAAAGAAATGAGCCAGGCTTCTAGTATACAGGGCTCTATAAAGCTCAGTGGGAGAACAATTCAACATCTTGAATTGTTCCGTAACTGGTAACTTCAGGACACTATATACTGGAGCTGGGAATAAAAGAGACGGAGGGATCTGTTGTGCACTAAGAGGCAGGGTGTTCCTACACATACAGGAGGCCACGTTGAATGCCCTGAAAATCCCTCTCCCCAGGCTACGTTTAAGATGTAATATCTTCATAGGGCATCAAGGTGGGAAGAAAATTCTTTTTGATCAGTATATAGAGTTGAAGAATTAGAAAAGTTATTTTTGTTGTCTGGAGTTCAGCTTTAAAAATGATTCCTAACTGTGTTGGTCAAATGACAATCTCAGTAGATTTTCGTTATACTGCCTAAAATAGATGGCAGTTGTGTCCTCGATGAATATGTATACAAGCAGCACACATAAAAGAAAATACATTTTATGTCTGTCAGTTAAATGGCAACTGGAGCTAAAAAATATATTGCAGTCAGTCATGAATACGTTACTATACTGAACATCTCCCTCACTTTGTTTTCATACACCATGTGACAACATACAGGTATAGTGGTTCCCAACCTGTACTGGTGTATTAGTCACATCCAAATGTGACAAGTAATGGTGAGGAATACTAAGGCTAGCTATCCATGTCCCAATAATTTTAAGTGACTATAGGCTAACCTACAAGAAATTGGAGTTTATTCTAGCACAGGGGTGGGCAAACTTTTTGACTTGAGGGCCGCAATGGGTTCATATATTGGACCCGGGGGCCGGACCAAGAGTAGATGAATGATGTGTATGTGTCATCCATAGTAAGTATAGTAATATTCCCCCATAGTAAGCATAGTAATTCATCCCCCATATAGTAATTCATCCCCCATATAGTAATTCATCCCCCATATAGTAATTCATCCCCCCTATAGTAATTCATCCCCCCTATAGTAATTCATCCCCCATATTAATTCACCCCCCATATTAATTCATCCCTCATATAGTATTTCATCCCCCACAGTACTATTCCCCCCCAAGTAGTAAGCCAAGTCCCCCCTGTGTCAATTCACTTACCTTTGCTCCGCGCGTTCCTCTCGCCGTGTTCCCGCGCCATTCCGGTCTTCAGGGCGGACTGTGAGAGGAGCCTAGCTCCCCTCACGTTCATCACGCTGCCCTGCCTACACACATCCTGACAGCCAATGTATCATGCTCCGCGGGCCGGATTAAAAGGTCCGCCGGGCCGTAAACAGCCTGCGGGCCGTAGTTTGCCCATTGCTGTTCTAGCACAAAAATAAGCACTTTGGAGTATTGCAAAAATCTGGTTGTGCATTACTGTTGTACAACTGTTCCAGAAAATACCTTGTAATTCTCCACAGGGATAGGAAAAGGAATTTTATCCTTTGCAGTAGAAATCTGACTACATTTGGGCTAAAACCTGTGGCAGGTTCTGGTGGTGCAGTGATGCTAATGAGCACAGATAGATATGTCTTCTTCTGCCATAATATTTCAGTCTAAATATGAACAAAACATTTTGATAATAATGCTGATCATTTTAATGTTGTAAATTAGGTAACCTCTAGGAAGTGTATAACACAGCAGGTTTCCCGACACACACAGGCTGTGTACCTGCTGGGAGCTGTTTGCAAATAACATAAAAGTGGAAGCAGTGGTTTGTGCTCACTTGGGAATTTTAATTAATCTAAAACCTTTAAAAAAAACTTTTTGCAAAACTCTACTTTACAGCAATTCCCATACATTGTATAGCAGCAGGGATCCACAGCTGACTACAAATCCACTTCCTCTCATGTTCCATCACCCTTTGCCCCAGAGTTTTCAGACTGTGATGCCTGTTTAGCTCAACGTTTACAATAGTGTAATTGCTACAGCAGAACCCAGACCATTAGTTAAAAAAGCCCACTTTTGAAAAGATGTAAGACATTGACACAAAGGCTGGTTTAACTGGCTCAATCTCTTTCATGTCAGATTGCCTGCAGCCAAAAAAGTTTATTTTGTGCAGCCTGATCTGGTTGTGTATGAGCTGCCTATAGTTTGGAGATAAATATACTAAAGCATTGATGATTTTCCTGCATTGGAACTTTAACACTGGGTCTCAGGCACACAGGACCTTAACTTCTACCTAAGTCCATTCTCAGATCCTACCACTCCTGGACCAAACCCTGCACCCAACACTCAGTTCTGGCAGGGCTGCTGTTAGAAATTATGGGGCCCATACAGCCAACCTGACAGCCCCCCCCCAAAAAAACCCCCAGTTTACTATGCTTCTGTTATGAATGAACACAGTGAATGATCAGTACCGATCACTCATTGTGATCATTCGGGAAAGGAAGGGGCTGTAAATGTGACATATTTACCTGATCCTTCTCCCACTCTCCATCCTGGAGGATCCTATTGTATGCTTGCAGCTCCCATTGGGAAAGAGAGGAGAGAATCTGGCAGCATTGTGGAGGTGAGGGCACACAGGGGGGCTTGGGCAGCAGGGAAAAAAGTATGGTGCATAGGGTGAGTAATGAGTTTGGCTGGGGACAATTGTTGGAACCGATCCCAGGTATGGCTCTCCCTGCAGCAGCCGAAAGTCCGTGGGAGGGGGAGGAGAAGAAGCCTGCTTTCAGCTGCTACAGAGAAAGCCATACAGGGGATAACTTTATTAATTGCCCCCACCACCATGCTGATTACTTTCCCTGCCCACATCCAATTTACCCAGCTGCCTTGTCCCCCCTGCTAGCCTGGACCCCATATAGGAGGACTGATGGTACCCCCATATCAATGGTCTTGAGTGCTGGTGCCAATTGCCTAGCATTGCTCATTTAAAAGACAGGGGCAAGGCAGAGCTCCAAGAACCTAATGCTAAGTAAAGCCAAAATCAGTACAGTAGAAACTGGTCAACGTTCGGTTTGCGTTTGCAGGTGCTTGTCTGACAGAAGCCAATCTCATGACTGGCTTCTGTCGAATGAGCATGCAGGAAAACCAGCAGCTGATTGGCATCTGATCAGCGCTCTCAGCCAATGGCTGCGAGCACTGACTGGTGTGTTCTGGCAGGGGTGGGTGGTCCCCCTGTCAGAAAATAATAGCACAGTGGGGAGATTGCTGTACAAACATTGCATGGTTGGTACAGGTACCTCCCCACAAGCGCCTCTGTTTTTTTTTTTTTCCTTCAGCCTGCGGGGTTGAATGGAAAAAAAACTTGTGTGTACCAGGCATTAGACCAGGGTGTGTACCAGGCATAAGAGATATTCTGTGTATAGTTGGTGCTCCAGATCCAGGGGCTTCACAAAAATTGATTTACAGAGGTACTAGCATGTATTACAAGGTGTCTGCGATTTAGCAATATTTGGGCACTTTGTAGGATCTGAAAGGTGTTAAACTACTTTATGAAAAATCTGAAATTAAAAAGAAACTAAAAGGGAGCTCTTACACAGTATAAAATCAGATTCTCAGTTTGATTTTACAGATGATTGCCAGGGGAACCATTTTAATGTTTGCTACAGTTCTCATAAATATTTTACCTTTTATTAAATACCATTTTGTGATTTGTAACATCTGTAGTAGTTTTCAATGCATTACCTTCTATATTATTTTTCATACCTTGCTCTCAAATTTTATTTATTTTTTATCCTACCAGTATGGTATATAACATAGCTTGATAAGTACGTAAGTGATCAGTTGTATTTCCGATCTAATTGACTATCAATGTACATCTTATTCTAGTTAGTGTGTTAAGTATTTACTGCTACATCAAAATTTTCACTTCTGGAAGCAGGCCTTTTCTTAAATTTAGTAAACCTTCTCAGATTTGATCCGATTACTAAAAAAAAAGAGGTCAACAATGTGTGATGCTAGAAATGAACGTTCTATGTGTGTGCGTAATGTGATTATCCTTGTTTTTGTGTAGTGATGGGGTTAATTATAATTTGACAATAATAACTTGACAGGACAAAAATAAAACAGCTATGTCCAAAAATCTAATTTGTCTCTGCGTTCTGGCAGACCCAAACATATGCAAACCAGAACTGCCTATTTAGGCGGTGTTGTTGTGTAAAAATTATATTTGGGCTTACATAAGGTCTGAAGAAATATATTTTAAAATGAAATGTCTTTCAATGCCAATATTGACATGTGAATTTTTGCTCATTTCTGGCCAAGTATCTATGATCAAACATTAGAATTATATGGGACGAGATCCATGGTTTGGATTTATTTTTATTATTATGGATAGAGAATGCGTTGCTTTTGCTATTTAGGGTTTAGTGAGTTCATCTCTAGGGCACTCATTAGTACAGAGCATCAAGTAATATTTTGGTCTTTGCTAAACACATCTTTAATATAAAGGCTGCAATATCAATCATATGGAAGGATCTATGTTTTGTTGCAGAGTTTTGTTATTTTATGCCAGCTATCATTTAAACTGCACAAATAGGAATTTTGTTTATTGAGAAATAACCTGAAAGATGATAGCTGTAAATATAGCCATAAGGTGAGGAGGAGTTATGTGGGTGGCACTGAAAAATACAGTAGGAAGTAAATATTAGCACATTTTAGCTCTTGATATCTGTGTATCAAATGTATTCATAAAGACAGGGCGCAACAAAGATGTAGATGGGCTAGAATCTGATTTTTCAACTTTTCCCAGAAATCGCAATGGGAATCAAGCTGTTATGTAAGCAGTGTGTGTATGTGTATACATGCAAATGGAATTATGTTTAGAGGAACTTTGTCAAAGTATTTGCAAAATATACAGTCATAATTGGATTTAGAACTAGATACAGAAAACCTGGAAAGAATGCTAGATGGTGAAGCAGGACATGTGTGGGGGGCATGTTCCTATTCTTTTCTTACTACAGAGTAGAGCTGAATTAGCAGAGAATAATAGAATTATATATCTTAATTGTACAGTACAGGACACAGGCAGAATATTCATACAGCATGGGCTACAGTCATGTAACTCCAGGTGATTGGACTCTGGAAAAGCTCTTGAGGATAATTCCTTCTGGGCACTTCCCCTATAACCCTACCCTCACTCTGCGAGTCCTCGGTTTTGTGCTAGTGTCTGAAGGTCATGACCTTTTCTCCGGCATGCACTGAGTTATCTGCATGGTGTTATACAGGTCCAGGGCATGGTCCATCACTTTGGAACCAAGTCCCTAAAGACCCCTTTGGGAGTATGCTCACCATGATGGACAAAGCCTTGTCTTCATTTACAGTCTAGCATCATGGACAGGCCGTTTAATGGCCTTAATATAGCTATCTTTGTCTAGGACTCAAATATTCTATGCCTCTTCTTCTACTCCATTTCTCCATCAAAGTTGGCTACTGATATGCCAGTCTTAGAGGATAGAGACACAGAAAGAAATGAAGAGGATGTTGAGGACATATCAAAGGAAGATGCTGAAGATTTTTCTGCCCTAGATTGTCTTAATATTGAAGAGGGAGCTTCACACAATATGCTTACTAACGTTGAAAAGCTCATTTAAGCTCTCCATAAAAGTCTTACTATTGTGCACGCTGAATCTTCTTCATCTCACTATGCCCTACAATTTCCTGAAGAACATTTCCTATTCCTGAATTCATAGTGTGTGCAGTCTGGGTCACTCATGAAAGAATTTCAGCCCTTTTCTGTCAATCCCCCTACCCCAGGTGCACTTCTTAACTATTTATACTTTCCCCATCCTCCCCTTCTCTCCCCCCCCTCCTTTTTTGTAGCTTTACAGAGCTTAACTTTTAAGTCATTAAGTGCTGGGGGACTTGAGGGAGAAATCTCATGTATATTTCCTTCAAGAAACTCACTTCCAGACAGGAAAACACAGAATCTTACAAACACCTGCTATCCATTTGTATGTCATAGTTCATCCCTGGATGCCAAATCCAGAGGGGTTAATATTGTAATTTTTAGACATGCTAAATGGCAGCTCAAAATATATTATCCAGGGGGATGATACCTACTCATGAAAAGTACCGTAGACCTTAGTGACCTTGGCAAACGTTTATGCATCCAACACTAACCAAACTACTTTCTTGAAAACCCTACCGGAGGCCCTGTCCAACGTCTCTGAGGTAGTTTTAATATTTGGCGGTGTTTTAAATGTTGCATTGGACCTTCCCCTAGATGTTTCATGCAGTCTCCCACTTGTCATATGCATTTTAAAAGACTTTTTAACGCTGAGTTACTAGTAGACGATTGGCATTTCTTTCATAATAGAAATCGGGATTATACATTTTTTCTGCCACTCACCAATTTCATTCAAGGATCAATTACTTTTTCCTCCTCCAATCAGACTCAGAATTGCTGCTGAGAATCGAAGATGTACCTTATTCAATCATGCTCCTGTAACCCTTGAGATAAACTTTTACTTGACTACCTACAGGGCACTGGAAACTCAACAATTCTTTACTACAAGAGGAAGAATTTTGTACTACTGTTGCATCCAAACTCTCGACATTCTTCTGACTTGCAGAAATGACTCTTCAGGAGCCGCAGTTACTCTCTGATAAACTACCAGAACTTTTGTCTTATAAATTGAAGGCCAACTTTGTCAAGGTCTAGGAGTCTTTTTATGAATGGGGGAACAAACCCAAAAACTACTGCCAAGGACACTGACAGAAGTCAGGGTGAAAACTCGCTTTCCTTATATCAACTCAATCAAAGGCAAACTGTTTTCTACTACTCAACAAATAGCTAACTGCTTCAAAGAGTACTACACCTGTTCATACATTTTCTTCATGCCTGCTTCCTTCCCGCTATCAGAGGATTGAGGAGAGCAAATGATCCAATACTTAGTGGATTCAGTGCTACCCAGACATCTAAGTGAGGACCATTGTGCCTTGGAAGAGCTTACAGATGAAACTCGAAAAATTAGAATATCGTGCAAAAGTTAATTTACTTCAGTAATGCAACTTAAAAGGTGAAATTAGTATATGAGATAAACTCAATACATGCAAAGCAAGATAGTTCAAGCCATGATTTGTCATAATTGTGAGGATTATGGCTTACAGCTCATGAAAACCCAAAATCCACAGTCTCAGAAAATTAGAATATTACATGCAATCAATAAAACAAGGATTGTACATAGAACAATATCGGACCTCTGAAAAGTATAAGCAAGCATATGTACTCAGTACTTGGTTTGGGCCCCTTTTGCAGCAATGACTGCCTCAATGCAGCGTGGCATGGAAGTTATCAGCCTATGGCACTGCTGAGGTGTTATGGAAGATCAGGATGCTTCACTAGCGGCCTTCAGCTCTTCTGCATTGTTCGGTCTCATGTCTGTCATCTTTCTCCTGGCAATGCCCCATAGATTCTCTATGAGGTCCAGGTCAGGCGAGTTTGCTGGCCAATCAAGCACCAGTAATCCCACGGTCATTGAACCAGGTTTTGGTGCTTTTGGCAGTGTGGGCAGGTGCCAAGTCCTGCTGGAAAGTGAAGCCAGCACCCCATAAAGCTCATCTGTGGAAGGAAGCATGAAGTGCTCCAAAATCTCTTGGTAGATGGCTGCGTTGACCCTGGACTTAATGAAGCACAGTGGACCAACACCAGCAGATGAGATGGCTCCCCAAATCAACACAGACTGTGGAAACTTCACACTGGACTTCAAGCATCTTGCAGTGTGTGCCTCTCCATTCTTCCTCCATACTCTGGGTCCTTGGTTTCCAAATGAGATGCAAAAGTTGCTCTCATCAGAAAAGAGGACTTTGGACCACTGAGCAACAGACCAGGTCTGTTTTTCTTTAGACCAGGTAAGACGTTTCTGATGACGGTTGTTGTTCAGGAGTGGCTTGACAAGAGGAATACGACATTTGAAGCCCATGTCCAGGATCCGTCTGTGTGTGGTGGCTCTTGATGCACTGACTCCAGCCTCAGTCCACTCCTTGTGAAAGTCCCCAACACTTTTGAATGGCCTTTTCCTGACAATCCTCTCCAGGCTGTGGTCATCCCTGCTGTTTGTGCACCTTTTTCTTCCACACTTTTCCCTTCCACATAACTTTCTATTAATGTGCTTTGATACAGCACTTTGGGAACATCCAACTTCTTTTGCAATTACCTTTTGAGGCTGTCCCTCCTTATGGAGGGTTTCAGTGATGGTTTTCTGCACAACTGTCAGGTCAGCAGTCTTTCCCATGATTGTGATTCCTACTGAACCAGACTGAGAGACCATTTAAAGGGTCAGGAACCCTTTGCATGTGTTATGGCTTAATTAGCTGATTGGAGTGAGACACTTTGAGCCTAGAATATTGCACCTTTCACAATATTTGTAATTTTCTGAGATTGTGGATTTGGGTTTTTCATGAGCTGTAAGCATAATCATCACAATTATGACAAATCACAGCTTGAACTATCTTGCTTTACATGTAATGGGTCTCTCTCATATATTAGTTTCACCTTATAAGTTGCATTACTGAAATAAATGAATTTTTGCACGATATTCTAATTTTTTCGAGTTTCACCTGTATCTCTTCCTAGGAACTAACCACAGTACTGAACGAGTTGAAACTGAACAAAGCATCAGGTCCAGATGGCTTCATGCTGGCCTACTATCCGACCTTAGCAGATCTCATGACTCAGCCGTTCGTGACTTGGCGGCATTTAATGCTCTTCGTGATGGTCACTTCCTTCAGCTTGACCACTCTCAACTTTCATTACAGTTACCCCAAGGAAGGAAAATGCTACACAATGCTCAGGATACTGACCTATTTCACCTCTTAACAATGATGTTAATCCAATGTGTCATATTATTGCCTAGGCCAATGATGTAGTACAGCCTTCATAAATCTCCAATCTACTCTATTGAACACCTTTTTGGCTTCAATAGAGAGGAACAGTATGTGGACAGGACCGCAATGGGCCAGGTAAATGACATTAAGGACTCTGGAAGTGTTGTCCTTTGACTCTCGATTTGGGTCAAAGCTCCCTTGATCGTTGTGCATAAGTTGACCTATATATCTGTTTGGAAGGATTTTTGTAAGGAGTTTAACACATCGAGGATGCCCATTATTCCCTCTTATTTTTATCCTCACTCTAGAACCCTTACTATGCCACATAAGATATGCCAATGATTTATTGTTTTTCCTAACCAGCCCCTTGTCCCTCCCCAACTTGCTTGAGGAATTCTGCACTTAAGGTCGCCTATCACATTTTTAAATGAATCTTCAAAAATTTGAGGCTTTTAACCTCAATATCCCATTTCGGTAATTGCCACTCTTAATCTCACTTCCCTTTCAAGTGGGTGTCTCAAAACATTCTTTATTTAGGCATTTGCCTAACATGCAGCTTGAAAGGTATTTTTGCTTCAAATTTTCCTCCACGTTTTGTGGAAAAACGCCATAACCTGCTGGAATGGAATTCCCCCCACTTTCTTGGTTTGGTCAGAATAGTATTTTAAAAATGAATATTTTACCTAGACTCATGTATAAACTTCAAAGCTTTACAATATCAATCTCCAAACTTTTTTTTTTTTAAAGTGAGAGCAGAATTCTGCAACTTTCTTTGGTATCTAAATCCTACAGACTGAATTAAACTCTTATATATCTCTTCCCAAACATAGAGGGTACTTTTTTCCCCTCTAAATTATTACAAGGCTGTTCAAATGGCCCGGATGTTGTCCTCTGAACACAAGCAAATTATGGATCCAGTTGGAACAGGCATTGACAGGGATACCCTTGCAGAGACTACCCCAGTATAAAGGAGCTGTGAACACTGATTGGTCATGCTGGAAGGACAGCATTCAATTGAAAGAATCCAGTCAATAGATTGGCTTCTGTTGAATAGACAACAGTACTGGTGCACAGAGCTTAAGTAATTCAAGTCAAAAATACTAGCGGTTTCAAATTATGATCTTTTACCCGTGACTCAGTTTATTTAGGATATTCACACACATGCTGTAACTTAACTGTACAGACTACTGAATTTAGACTGCATTGTGCAAATATCTCTATGAAAGATTGGGGATTTTTTTTTTGCAGTTTTAGTCACTTCGAATTGCAAAAATGGTGAAAAAGATCAAGGCAACCTGTCACTAATATTTTATATATTTATTTCTACATTTATAGTAGGGATGTTATAACATTGTCCTATTTAATTAATTTGTAGTGTTTGAAAGCTGGCTAAGTAGCAGTAACCTGAAATAAATAAGGATTTCTGACTTCATTCAGTTTTTTTTTTATCTGTGTAAATGTTCAGGGCCAGTCAATTAGAACCTGGTGAGTATAACAGCTAGGCAGTTGGCATATAAAGGAAGAGGTCAGCCATGGCAGCCCTCCATATTTCTGTTAGAAAAAGCTTACAGTAATTTAAAATAGCAATGGTATACCCTGATACTATATATTTTTTAAATCTTAACTTAAAAAATAATTGGATCAGTTGGAGCAGTTTTTAGTTGTTGTAATGATACCTTCTGCTAGTGTCAGTCACTGGATTTCTAATGTCATTGGTCTATATTTACATATGCTCTAATCTATAATGTGCCAGTCATAATTAGTGACACTGAATAAGATGTCATGTAGTCAAAGCACAGAATAAATGGGCACAAAATAACTTGTTGATAGCATTACATTCTGAATTTTAGGTGTTTGGTGTTTAGATATGTTTTCATTCAGTAATACTGTCATTAGCCATGACTACATGACTGTATCCTGCACAACTGCTTTTGATTTTTAAAACAAAAACAAGGCTAGAGATTTTTTTTTTCAGTGAAAGCAATCTAAGCCCAATAATAAAAATTTAATATACTGTGGCTTATTAGTTCTTAGATGTGTTGACTGCATTTTTTTTTTCAATGTTTTTCAGTTATTTTCACTTGGTGATCCTGGCAGTAATACTTTACTGTGTCTATGAAGGTGCCCTATTGTCACTCTAGGACCGAAGATGTGTTAGAACTACATAACACACCCCCTTCTCTCTTTTTCATAACATAGGGGAAAAGTGTTCCGTAGCTCACAGAGTTAACCCCTTGCAGTCTTGAAAAGGCTGCTTGAGGATAAGAATGCAGAGTGGATAGAACATAGGACAGCAGTGGATTTTTTGCAGAAGCCACAGGTGTCAAACAGATTTATTACACATAAACAGGAGAAGTCTATTGTAAGGGTCTTTCTTTGTTATTAGGTCATTTGTGTCTCAAATATAAGTTCTGTATAGTTCCACATGCCTGCAGTATATTGTAAGACTGATTATAAAGTGTATACCACATGGAGTAGGTTTACTTGTTTTCTCCTTCCCGCTACACAAAACAAATCAATTTAAATGTGCTTCAATTAGTTTGTCTAGAAACTGACACATTCAGTAAAGCAAGATAAACGCCTAAATCAGTTTCTAGAAGCTCAAGGTGAAAAATATATGAACAGTCTGCTTATGTATATGGTAAAGGTTGCTAGACACTAAAAGATAGTTTTCTCTCCAATTATTTTTATTGGATTTTCAATAACAGTACATTTGCCAAAAATAGAGCAATGCTGTAATTTTTTCATCTGTTACCAATAAATGATGATTATTATACCAACAAAATGTTGTTTAAAACGAACATTGCAAAAAGCACAATGTGATTTCCCTGCGACCGCATTTTGAAAAAGTTGCAGGAAATGCAGGCAGAGCAGTCCATTCAAATGAATGGGCTGCTGTGCCCCCACAAATGCGGGCTGCAAACTCACTGAAGTGTGAACCTAGCCTTAGTGTTGCAAAGGACAAGGCTGTTTTGAGGCCCCAAGGTGGTTTCTTCTTACCACCTTAAGCAAAACTTTGTTGTTGCTGCCTTGGGTGGTGTTCCAAAATATCCAAGGAAATTTTTTCTCCATTGTCTTGACATGATGCACGCTATGAGATTTTACCACTCGGTGGCTACTTTTTCTTCCTTAGAGTTCATAGGTTAAAGGATAGGGGGTTTCCTTTCCCCGTTAAGACATTTTATACCCAATTGGTTAGTGTCTCAAAGTATTTGAAGCATAAGGCTTTTGTTCCTCAGATTTTCAAGCCTGCCACTGGACTTCTGGTCACATATTTGTTACGTTCTACTAGGTGAATGTTCAGTCCTCTGATGCCAGCCTTTTTGACCCATTTGTTATGTGGGCCTCTTCATGTTGTTTGCTGTGTTGCCAACTCTTTTAGTTGGACTGAGCTTGGGCAGCTCATTTATAATGATTAAAGAGCCCGTGTCTGATACTGTATGACTAAGAAAATAGTATGTTTAACTTACCAGTAAATTCTATATCTTGAAGTACAGTACAAGACATGTCCCTCCCCTCTGTTGTAATCTAACTATTGCTTGCTACAAAACTGAGGATAGCTGAGAGTGGGAGGAGTTATATAGGGGCTGCGTGAAATTTTGCATACAGTTGTGTCCAAAATTATTCAACCCCCAATGCTGTAAAGGGGTTTAGGGACTATAGTGTACATTTGGAATTGTATTCAGAATCAAATCCTACAAGGACGTTGTAACTACCCAAATGCAACTAAAATGACATCAATTGTTTATGTAATACAGTAGTAAATGGTTCTTATGTGGTTTCTTCATTGCCACAATTATTCAACCCCTTAAAGACTACCACTCTGAAGAACAGAGGTTCATACAGGTGCTTTCCATCAGGTATTGAAAACACCTGTGGATGTCACCGAGCAGCAATCAAGCATAATAAGCACCAATTAGGCAGCTTTAAAATGACTGTGATACTCAGCTCCTTCTAGACATTTACTGGTGTGGTTACAAACATGGTGAAGGCAAGAGAATGGTCCAGGAAGACAAGAGAAGAGGTGATTTCTCTTCACAGGAAGGGCAATGGCTATAAGAAGATTGCAAAGATGTTAAACATACCAAGAGACACCTTAGGAAGCATCATTCGCAAATTCAAGGCAAAGGGCACTGTTGAAACGCTACCTGGTCGTGGCAGAAAGAAGATGCTGACTTCGACTGCTGTGCGCTACCTGAAGCGTAGAGTGGAGAGAAGTCCCCGTGTGACTGCTGAGGAACTGAGAAAAGATTTGTCAGATGTGGGTACAGAAGTTTCAGCCCAGACAATAAGACGCACACTGCGTAATGAAGGCCTCCGTGCCAGAACTCCCAGGCGTACCCCCTTGCTGTCTCCAAAGAATAAGAAGAGTCGACTGCAGTATGCCAAAAGCCATGTGGACAAACCACAAAAGTTGTGGGATAGTGTTCTGTGGACTGATGAAACAAAATTAGAACTGTTTGGGCCCATGGATCAACGCTATGTTTGGAGGAGGAAGAACAAGGCCTATGATGAAAAGAACACCTTGCCTACTGTGAAGCATGGTGGAGGGTCAATCATGCTTTGGGGCTGTTTTGCTTCTGCAGGTACAGGGAAGCTTCAGCGTGTGCAAGGTACCATGAATTCTCTTCAGTACCAGGAGATATTGGATGGAAACGTGATGCAGTCCGTCACACACCTGAGGCTTGGGAGACGTTGGACCTTTCAACAGGACAATGATCCCAAGCATACCTCCAAGTCCACTAGAGCATGGTTGCAGAGGAAAGGCTGGAACATTTTGGAGTGGCCATCGCAGTCACCAGACTTAAATCCGATTGAGAACCTCTGGTGGGACTTAAAGAAAGCAGTTGCAGTGCGCAAGCCTAAGAATGTGACTGAACTGGAGGCCTTTGCCCATGAAGAATGGGCGAAGATACCCGTAGATCGCTGCAAGACACTTGTGTCAAGCTATGCTTCACGTTTAAAAGCTGTTATAACTGTAAAAGGATGCTGTACTAAGTACTAAGATTGAATGTCACTTGGGGGTTGAATAAAACTGATAATGCTGTGAGCACAGAAAAGACATTTGTGGTTATTTCATTATAACTGTTATGTTATATTTGTCTGACCTACAAGTGCCTCTTTAATGTAAATGTAAGCAAGATGACTGAATGATCAAAAGCAATGTCAAACTGGCCAAAACACTCAATTTCAGTGGGGGTTGAATAATTTTGGACACAACTGTAGATCCCGTATTTAGTTTCTATCCAGTTAGGAGACATAGCCCTAGTCTTGTTTTTACATACTTGGTTATTTAGTTCTATTGTCAAAGAAGCCAGTTGTTTACAGAACTCCAATGAGTCATCACAGTGGTGACTCATCCTTTAGTGGAAGCTGCAAAGCCAGCTTGGTTTGCTGTATTGTCTCATTAGCTTACCTATGGTGCTTTAGGGAGCCCTTGTCATGTAATGTTTGTGCAATATATATAATATGCTAAATATTTTAACCGATTCAAAAACAAGCAAATTGAAACTCCTGTGTTACCAGTATAAGTCCAGTATATTATTATTATTATACAGGATTTATATAGCGCCAACAGTTTGCTCAGCGCTTTACAATATATGTAATATACCGTTGGTGTATTTGTTTTCAGAATTTCCCATGCATACCCATGGTTGTCCATGAGATCAAATACGTCTGTATACCTCAAAAGCCAGTTAGAGATGGTACCTACAGTTCTACAGTACATCTAAACAATTGACACAAGGAGCCGAGTTATGCCTTCCAAAAAAAGAAACATATCTCCTGTCAAAAGAGAGAAATGGTTTCACATTAAAATGATTAATGTTCTCAGACTATGGGAACAGCAGGAGATAAATTGATGATGTACAGCACATCTGAATTTATACAAGACTGAATGGTTCCCCAATAGTATAAGAAAAGGGTTGTTGGTGGGGTTTAGGCGATTATATGTAATTACATTGTTAATTAAAGTAGCAATTACTTTTTTCCTTAGCAAAAAAGTATTCACTTTCCAGTGTATTAAGACAGTCAATTAGAATTGCCTAGAAAATATGTTTTTGTGGAAAGAATTAACACAGTCAGATATCTATTTATAAAAGTAGAAGCATACATTGGACGAGAAAATGCCATACTGCAAGCAACATTTGTTTTTTAACTAATAATTATCACTAATGAAGGTATCTTTTCATGGTCGAGTCATCATAATCACATGTTCTGGTACTGCAATACACTTGTATTCCTTGCAATTTCCTAGTGCTCATCATTACTGTTGCTTATTGGCTGTGAGCGCTTTCTGGTTAAGTCGGCTGTTAATCAGAGAAGGAAAACCGGCATGGGGGACAAAAGGGCAAATGTCCTTTGGGTCTCTTTTGTTTTTAGTAATGTCTTAGCCTACAATATTTTCTGATATATATACCTTTAATTTCCTTTTTAACTGAAAAAATGTCCAAAAAAATAAATGTTAATGTCAATAAACATGCTGTTGTTTCTTCCATTTGCCATTTTTATACGAAATCTGTGAACAAACATTTTCCAGCATTTTATATTTCCCAGTGCATTACTTCTCTGCTCAATTTATCACATATCTGTGAACTCAGTTTCTTGCTGTACCATCAGACTATGCAGTGTCATCATAAAGTGTTGAAAACTCTTGATAAATGCAGTTTCCTTTTCTACGTAAATTATGACACGAGGAACATCATAATGCCCAGGAAAGACTCTCACAAGATTCACGTTAAATGTGCTATTTTCACTGTACATAAAACATATGATGCAGAGATGTTTTATATGAACAGTAACATGGTGAGAAAGTTCCTTTGTATGACATATCAGATGTTTTGGAATTTACCCTTTTTTTTTTTTTCGTGTTGTCTTATGATTCTTCCAACTAACCAACAATTAGTCATTCTGTTAACCACTTGGCTCCCTTTCATGACCAGACCATTTATTGCTATTCAGCACTGCACTACTTTTGCGTGGTCATTCAAAACTGTGTGCAAATGAAATTTGTATCATTTTTTCACAAAAACTGAGCTTTCTTTTGGTGGTATTTGATTACCACTGTTTTCTTTATTTTTTATTATATAGAAGAAAAAAAAGACACAAAATTTTGAAAAAAACATGATATTTTGTCATTTCAGGTGTAAAAGGTATCCAATAAGAAAAAATCAATAAATCAAATTTCTTCATAAAATGATGCAAACATTTTGCTAAATGTCTTTCATGAAAAAAATCCCAATAAGTGTATAACAATTGGTTTGCGTGAACGTCTACAAACGATGGTATATACACTGGAATTTACACAGCCATGACACTATACTGGCAATGGCAGTAATCAGCGACTTATAGTGGGACTGTGACAGTGTGGCCGGCAATCTGGCACTAGCTGATGCTGGCTTGGAGGGACACTGACATCAATATTGACACTAATACTGTACACTGTCACTGTACTAATGACTTGCTGGGAAGGGGTTAACATTTAGGGGCAATCAAAGGCTTAACTGTGTGCCTAATGATGTGTAATGTGTGCTGCTTTTACTTTACTATCTGACTGTTTTAAGAAACAGATCGTTGTTCAAAGGTTTTGGCCAAGTGATCAGACAAACAGTAATGTGCAATTTGAAATTTACTGTATAGATGCAAGATAAATTGACTGCGCCAATAAAATAGTAAAAGGTTATGCAACAACCATAAGACAAAGTATAATAGGCAGTGCACTTTTGTAGTACAGGATTGCCTAGGGGTAATTCCAACTAAGGATGCTTGGTGCAATATTTTCAGTTAAAACACTTTGCTAGACTAGTGGCTAGACACAAGCAACTGCACTTTCCGCTTACTTCCTTTGAACAGATATGGATCTCAGAGGAAATGCTATCTCTTACAATTTCCTTTTTATAGTGTATTATATGAGAGAGTGGGAAAGGGAATTTGAGGAGGATATCTCTAAAATTTTCCTAATCAGAAATAAGTATAAGCAGAAATCATTAATATTAAACAGCACAGTCAGAGGCGGACTGACAACTCATGGGGTCCCTGGGCAATAGGGGATCATGGGGCCCCTGTGTCCTTGCCCAAACTCAAAAAAGCCTATGAAAAAGGTACCAGGGGCATCTCATGGGGCCCCCTACTGATCCCGGGCCATCGGGCAGTGCCCAAGTTTCCAAATGGTCAGTCCACACTTGAGCACAGTACAGGTCCATCTAGTGCAAATACAATTTAGGCCTTATGCACACTGGGTGTTTAGCCCCGATACATCGGACTCTGGCGTTTAGCTGTGGATGGATTGCTCAAATACTCCATATAGACTTGTTTCTGGCAGCCAGTAAGACCCTGAGAGGCTAACAGCTGCTGCAGCTGGACAGTGCACCTAGTGGTACAAACATTTAGTCCAAGGACTAATGCCCAGAAAAGACTCTCACCAGGACTGGAAATGAAGAAAAATCCAAAAGTATGAGTTGTCAATGGAATAAGAATAGAAGGGACTGGAAGGGGTGTCTTTTTCAGAGAGATTTTCTATGACTTTCCTGTTGTCTCTGGGACAGGGGTAGGTAATTCCTCACAATTTGAGATCTAAAAACTATTCTCTACTCTCTCTAAAGCAAAACAAAAACGGTTTTGGCTTTATGTATCATTTTATAATGTGTTTGCATAGTCCAAAGGACAAATATGGTGTTATCACATGATATAACTATAAAGTCATGCATGGCACCACCTGTATACTAGGCAAACTTGAACTTGAACCATTCACAGATTGACCTTAGCCCGAATGGGGGAATGTGTTCCCGGACAAAGGTCAGGCTTTCCCAACTCTGACATGAATAGCTTTGAATGCAAGAACAAAAAGGGCGCTGGATTTGGATTTTTTTAAGGGTCACTGAAATTGTCACTGGGCACACTTGCTACTGTTCGGTAGCACTCCACAAAACAGGGACCACCCTCGGGGAAAAGGACCCAGAGCTGAGAATCCACACACATACAATCCAGTGTGTTCAAATAAAAAATTGTGCATGTGGACATTTCCAATGTGGCAACTGGTGTGGCCTAGTGTTTCTGCACATGTGTGGGTTCCTCTATCCACACCTGCACAGTTTAGAGACCCTGGGCTTAGTGATGTTACATGCTGGCAATGGGAGACCAGTGTTGGTGCCCCCCAGGGCATATAAGGAGGGGGTTGTGATGAGGGGCAAGTTCTCGCTCTCATCTCTGACAAGGGGGACACCTTGCTAGATGCCTGTGTGAAGGTAATTACTTTGAACCATCCCATAGAAATTTTCCTTGTGCAGGGGGTTTGCTGTTTAATGTTGTCAGCATTGGATATCATTGCTCCCCTGTCTTGTTCCCTTGCAGCTGTAATACAGCCCCAGTAGTGACTGTGGATGTGGGTCATCTGCTTGTCTCTCTGTGTACTACCTGGGCAGGCACTAGGGAAGATGGATCAGCGGGTTTAGTGTAAGTTTTTGCTGTTTTATTAGATTCATTGTTTGTATATTTTATGCACTATTGCATGTAATAACTCCACTGATACTGTGAGGCTACACTATCCTTGTATATGCTAATTCAATTATCATCTACATGATCTGTTGATAGGTCCTTCTAAATATATGTTACACTATTTATGGCCTTTCCCTGAGCAGTTATTAAGAGTGGATATTGGAGATGCACTATATTGCCAAAATAATTGGAATGCCTGCCTTTACACGCACATCAATTTTAATGGTATTCCAGTCTTAGTCCATAGGGTTCAATATTGAGTTGGCCCACCTTTTGCAGCCATAACAGCTTCAACTCTTCTGGGAAGGCTGTCCACAAGGTTTAGGAGTGTGTCTATGGGAATGTTTGACCATTCTTCCAGAAGTGCATTTGTGAAATAAGGCAATGATATTGGACGAGAAGGCCTGGCTCACAGTCTTCACTCTAATTCATCCCAAAGGTGTTTTATCGGGTTGAGGTCAGGATTCTGTGCAGGCCAGTCAAGTTCCTCCACCCCAAACTCACTCATCCATGTCTTTATGGACCTTACTTTGTGCATTGGAGCACAGTCATGTTGGAACAGGAAGGGGCCATCCCCAAACTGTTCTCACAAAGTTGGGAGCATGAAATTGTCCAAAATGTCTTAGTATGCTGACACCTTAAGAGTTCCCTTCACTGGAACTAAGGGCCCAAGCCCTGAAAAACAATCGCCATACCACAATCCCCCTTCCATCAAACTTTACACTTGGCACAATGCAGTTAGGCAAGTACCGTTCTCCTAGAAACCGCCAAACCCAGGCACATCCATCAGATTGTCAGACAGAGAAGTGTGATTTGTCACTCCAGAGAACACGTCTCCACTGCTCTAGAGTCTAGTGGTAGCATGGTTTACACCACTGCATCTGACAGTTTGCATTGCACTTGGTGATGTAAGGCTTGGATGCAGCTGCTCAGCTATGGAAACCCATTCCATGAAGCTCTCAACACACTGTTGTTGGGCTAATCTGAAGACCACATGAATTTTGGAGGTCTTTTGCTATTGACTCTGCAGACAGTTGTGCAATTCTGTGCACTGTGCGCTTCAGCATGCACTGACCCCGCTCTGTCATTTTACATGGCCTACCACTTCATGGCTGATTTGCTGTAGTTTTTTCCACTTTGTTATAATACCACTAACAGTTGACCATGGAATATTTAGCAGCAAGGAAATTTCACGGATGGACTTATTGCACAGGTGGTAAGCACGCTTGAATTCACTGAGCTCCTGAGATTGACCCATTCTTTCACAAATGTTTGTAGAAGCAGTTTGCATGCCTAGGTACTTGATTTCATACACCTGTGGCCATGGCTGTGATTGTAACACTTGAACCCAATGATTTGGAGGGGTGTCCCAATACTTTTGCCAATATAGTGTAATCTACTACAATGTCCATCTACACAGGAGGTTGACTGTTGTGGAATATTGCTTTACTAGTCTATGCAGTTAGACTAGTTGATTCAATTTTTTTACCTTACCCTTTTGCAGCTTAATTGACTTGGGTGCACCCATGCCTGTCTCCCTGGGAGACATTTGAGGGCTCAGTGTCCACCCCCTGCTTTTGGACTTTCTGAGTGTATGGATGGTGAGCTGAATTGTCTTTTAAGTGGCTATCATTGTACAATTGTTATTTCTGTATCTTTATGATGTTATTAAATGCGTTGTTAATGTTTACACTATTCAGTGTTAACCCTCTGAAAAAGCAGGGTGATCCCTTGAAACATGTCAAGGTCAGTGTTTCTCTGTTTTGATATCCCCAACACAGTATCTTATCTCTAAGTTAGCATATGGCTGAGTAGCTGCCCTTTTGTTATATACATATACTGTATATGTGTACTTATTTGGCATGGGATACTCTAGAGGACTTAACAAATGGGAGACATTTCAGGTATCCCTGCATCTGGCAGGTTGTTTATTATTTTAATTAATTTATGTTTTTAATCTTGTAATACTTTTGTAATAAACCTATACATTTTAACTGTTTTGTGTTTGTCTGGGCATCTTGAAAATCCATTTCTATATACCCTAGCTAAAATCTAATTTGAGCACCAAACATCCAAGGCAATTTAATGATAGAAGTGATTTGTATTGCCCAAAATGCATTGGCTTTATTTTGTTAATAATCAACTCTTTCATTAAATTACCTTGAACTCTTGGATGTTTGTTTGATGTTCGCATTGGATTGTATTTGTATGAATAGCTTAACATAACTACTTTTAGAAATTAAAGTGATTCTAAATGTTAAAATTAAAAAAAAAACACACAAAAATGTTATATTTACCTGATTTGTGCAGTGGTTTTGCACAGAGCAGCCTCCAACCTTTTGCTATGGGGGCACTTGAGCAGGCTTGCTCCTATGCCACACTCCTGTGAATGGACATTGTCCATTCACACACAGAGCGTGGGTTGGCACCACCGTGGCTCTCTCCTCATTGGCTCACTGGTTGTGATTGACAGCAGTAGGAGCCATTTGTCCCGCTGTTGTGAGCCAATGAAAGAGAGACCCAGGAGAGCCACTCCTGTCATGCACATCACTGGATCACGATGGGGCTTAGGTAAGTATAAGGGCGAGCTGAATGAGGAGCAAGGTAATGTCATAGTGTGCTAGAGTGCACCGCATACTACCACATTTTGACAGATTTACCTGTGAAATGGATCTCTCCAGTGGCACCCTGTCACCACTGACACAGAATCCATCTTCACTCTGTCTTCCAGGTTTTCAGCATTTGGCTTTGTGATGATGTCACTCCCGCACATGCATGAGGGAGTCATGGCCACGGCATAGCTCTCTCAATGGAAGATATACTATCCATTGAGAACACGGTGTGCATATGCTGGTGACATCACTGGCTGCTTAACATTTCACGGTGCATGTTTAGGAGATATTTACTGTACCTACATGTAAACCTTACCTGTGCCTGTGGGTACCAAACAACAAAAGGGAGTATGCTTCCTTTTTAACCACTTCAAGTCCGAACACTTTCACCCCCTTCCAGTCCAGGCCAATTTTCAGCTTTCAGTGCTATCACACTTTGAATGAGAATTGCCCTCACACAACACTGTACCCATATGAAATATTTAGCATTTTTTTGAGACAGATAAAACTTTATTTTGGTGATATTTATTCACCACTGGGATTTTTATTTAATTTTTTTCAATATAAATGAAAAAGACCTTTCTTCATAAATCTTGGCCAAAATGTATTCATCTATCTTTTTACTAAAAAAAAATAAATAACCCAAATTAGTTTATAGCCAAAAATTTTAATTTTTCAAAAAATATTTTTACATTTTTATTTTTTTTATATTATTGTTTTTTTTGTTTTTTTTTTTAACATACTGTCTCCCTAGCAGTACAGAGTCACCATAGTGACACTGTGCTACTTGTGGGGAGTGATGAAGATTTTTTTTCCTTTGTTTACATTGATTGCTTTTACACCCATAAAGGCTGTAAAAGCATTGATTGCTTTTACACCCATAAAGGCTGTAAAAGCAATCATTTCTCCTCTCTAGCTGCATTCCTGCAGCCATTGAGAAATACTGTGTGAGCTGTGATTGGTCACAGCTTGTCACATGGTACAAGGCTGTTGTGAATAGCCTTGTACCATGTGGTCTCTGTAATCATTCACAGATTATACATGTAGTAAGCAATGATGTCAGAAGTGACATCTTGTTTACTACTATTCATGTGATCACTGATTGGCCAATCAGTGATCACATGAATCGAGACCTCAGACAGAGATCGCGTACACCGATCGTGGTGTTGCGCACTCACAGGGAGCGCGCAAATGCAATGGATGCGGGGGGACGTTTAGAAACGTCCACCCTCATCAGCAGCGCTCCCGCCCGGCCGCTTATCGGCATGGGCTGGATGGGAAGAGGTTAATTGATCAGTTAGGTTAATCTACACTTCGGTGTAGGAAGGCCATCTCATCAAGTTTGTAAACGATTTTACAGGCTGGAAAGGGGTTAAATTAGGATGCAAAGTATTGACTGTGTTTGTATAAAGCAGGATTGTGATTTAAATGACTGACAACTGTTCTCTCATTTAACATAAATGTTGGATATGTACAATTGCATGTTTATGGAATAGCCATTTTTTTTCATGGAAAGCCCCAAAGCTAAATTTTAATTGCTATGTAGATCTTACATTAAAGGAAAAAGTGTAAAATTAATATTGCTATTCAAGAGATCATGTTCATTAAATTCTGATTTACTGTGCACCCACCCAAAAATAGAACTGTAGTCAAAACACCTAAATTCTATGTTTTTCTGTTTTTCTGCCTTGCTCTGTTTCACACCCTATTTGGCAATTCACTTGCAGCTTTGGCACATATTTAATATGAATACTCTGATGCGCCACTCACCATCTGTCTGTAAAAGAGCAGAAAAAGTCTTTGTTGTCATAATTATCAATATGAATTATACATGCAGCAGGCAGGATTCTGTACCACTCGGGCAATGAAACATCTCAGCCGAGTCTGCAGTTCAAACTAATGCTTACTGATCATCTTAATGTGTTGGGTTCTTGAGCAGAAACTACAGTGTAAAATATGTGAATGGGGCCCTGTAATCACCCACAAATGTAGAAGAACTCACAGAAGTGATTTGTACAAGTCTTTTGTCAACTAAGTGTTTTCTGAATTGTTGCACATTTGTGCCCCCCCCCCCCCATAATTCAGACAAGAGTTGGTTGTCAGTATTCCACCTGAATATGAATCTATTGTGTACCAATAAACCAGAGTTTCACACTACATTTTAATTGGGATGGAACTGGTGAGACTCCCCCTCTGGGGTTCTGTAGTTTGGTGTCTTGTAGGGTGCTGTTGCTACTTTGAGAGAGGTGCAGAAGTTAAAAGGAAACCAAGCTAGTCTGCAAATATCAACATTTTCATAACAGGGTGGCCTGGGTTTTGCATGCTGTGCTTCTAATTTGGTAGCTATAGGTTTAATTTGATGAATTTATAGGTTTACTTCAAGGGAAGGTCCTACGTTCTATGTTAAAGCACACCCTTTGCAATGGCAACTAAAGGCAGTGGATAGCATTACTGAGGATATAGTAAGTGGACACTCTCCATGACACCTATTATTGGATGTTAGATATTTGCAAGGTAATCAATATCTGTTCAGATGGAAAGCTCTGTCATCAGAGCAGAGCCTTTGTTATTACAATTTTAGATAACTTATTAAGGTGGCTATTTTGGAGCTGTTCTATACATAATCTGTTCTGCAATAGGTGTTTTCATTTGTTGCATTAAGCTGTATCAGGTAACTATTATTACTATAATTCTGACATATGCTGAAATTTGGTTGTGGTTTAAGCTCATTACAACTTGTTTACTTTTGTGATATCTCTCTGTCCTCCCCTCCTGTTTAGTGCTAGTTAGTTCATTCCAAGCTGGACCCTCTCTGTTTGCACAGTCAGTGCTTACGTTTGACAGGGCAGGGAAAGTCATTGTCTTCTTACACTTCAAAATACTGGAAAAACATTCTCTGTACTGAAGTTCACTATAGAACTTGTCTGATATTTAACTTCTGCGTCTTATTGAGGAGTTAAGATGCCTGTGGATGATTACAAGTCAGCAGGTGGCCATACTGTTCAGTCAAATTGGGCCTATGTAGGTATGGCAATGCAAGCTGCATTGGAAACAGAATAGCAAATTTTGAAGATTGCCCAAAACACTCTGAAAGAATTGTGTTTAAGAGAAAGTGTGGTTAATTTACTAAAACTGGAAAATGCAAAATCTGGTGCAGCTGTGCATGGTAGCCAATCAGCTTCAAACTTCAGTTTGTTCATTTAAGCTGATTGGTTTCTGTGCAGAGCTGTACCAGATTTTGCACTCTCCAGATTTAGTAAATAATCCCCACTGTGTCAGTTGACCATGTTACCTTCTCTGATTCTCCCTATATGTTCTCTATTTCACTAGATAAATGAAAAATAAGAGGGAGAAGCTAAATGGGTGCTATATATATGAAGTACTGCACTTCTTTCATATGCTTGTGATCATAAGGGAGCCTTTATTCTATATCTATCGCCCACACTATCCTGTATAAGATTGTAGGACAGTGTTCTCCAAAATGTGGCCTTGGGGCTGAATGTGACCCTTTGCTTGTTTTTATCCAGCCCTTGGGTCTGTATTCCCCCCACTGTCAGGAACAGTGGGGTATTGTTCCTGGCACTGACATGGACAACGAGGCACTATTCCTTCCACTGACACCAATGATGGGGCACTATTCCTTCCACTGACACCAACAGAGGGGCACTATTCCTTTCACTGACACCAATGATGGAACACTATTCCTCACACTGACACCAATGATGGAGCACTATTCCTTCCACTGACACCAACAATGGGGCACTATTCCTGCCACTGACACCAATGATGGAGCACTATTCCTTCCACTGACACCAATGATGGAGTACTATTCTTCCCACTTACACCAATGATGGGCCACAGTTACCAATGACACCAATACATTTTCTACTTCCAGTGGCCACAGTCTGGCTCTTCTAAAGTTTGAAGCATGGTAAACTGACCCTTTGTTTAAAAAGTTTGAAGACCCCTTTTGGAAGATAAAAGGGTAAAAATTCTTGGGTCATGTACAGTAAGTCTAATCTCTGAAATACTGAGCAAAATTGATATTGATATTGCCAAAGTGATATTGTTTGATATAAGCAATGGCAAACTTTTTCTTCAGTTTTGATACATCACAAAATCTTTTTAATAAAACAGGTGCAATGACTGTGCACAGTGTGATGACTTATATCAACTAATGAGATTTTAGTTTTCTGAAGTCAAATGAGTAAAATGACGAGTCACCATGACTTCTACTGCCTTGGTAAATAAACTTGTATGCCTCCCATGATATGTTCATTTACCTTATCTGTTAAAATAATCTTTGCAACAATAGAATATGGAATGTTTAGAAATGTAGAAAGTAGATTTGCATATTGAGACTACACAGCAGGTGCATACCATAGCATGATTCACCTGTTAGGTCCGACCAGCAGTGATTCATTATTTAATCCCCATTCATCTGTTGTAACCAGTGTTCCTTATGCACGATTAGCAACACAACAAAAGCGCCAGTGCCGAAGCTTAACATAGACAGCAGGTCAGTATTATTATTACAGTTGCGTGGGGTTTAATTGATGTGATGACTGTAAGAAGTCAATGAGGACTAATACACCACTATTTGTTATAATTTATTATTATGAATTGTATTTACAGAATAAAATTAGGCCTAAGCTCTGTAATATTATCAGCAATTGTTCTTCAGAAAGTGCTCCAAACTTATTTTTAATTTCATTGCTAATTTGGAATATTACTTTCATGACCTTGTCATAATTAACAGTGGCTATTTCAAGCTAATGAGCTATTACCTGCAAATGTGTGTAATTCTTCTGTCAGTCTGGCACCTTGACTAATTAACATCTCCAATCAGTTGGAAAGACCTTTATCTCTAACCCCGGGTAGCTGTGCACTTAATTTGTACATGTGCAGTGGGCCCATTTACTTTTAGCTACAAGAGTCATATCGTGTTTTGAAAGCATAACAAAATATAGACAGAAAGTACAAATATACCACGGACTGTAATTTTTGAGTATAGGATAAAAATAACACTAAGAGGCTGTGAAGGCAAAAAGCCTGTGTGCTTTGTAAGTGGATTTTCCCTTAGCTAGGTGAACGAGGGGA
Source organism: Staurois parvus (assembly GCF_062004578.1). Lineage (NCBI taxonomy): Eukaryota > Metazoa > Chordata > Amphibia > Anura > Ranidae > Staurois > Staurois parvus. Next base: position 2,698,980 of record NW_028318157.1, read on the forward strand.
CGATTTGCTGACGTCTATCACCCATTCATAAGTAATCAAAAAATACTTTAAAAAAAAAAAAAAACTTTCCTTGAACGTACTTGAGTATTTTTTGTAAAGTGAATTTCAACCAAATTATCAAAGTGAAGAGAAATGTTCTTTGAAGAAATAAAAATAAACTTTCAAAGTGAACAATCTATTTGCTACAGACAAAAACAGCCACTAAATGTCAGGAATGTGGCTAGATTCTCCTTGACTGTGATGCATTACCTGAATATGGATCCCCCAACATTTTATAGTTGTCAAAAATACTGCCTTATACAGGGCTACAATAGGTAAGAAGTATTTTCAAATTAATGGGTAGAGTTGGACCCCCTTCCTCCAAGGCCATGTAGGAGGCATAAGCAGAAGGCTACGCATTCTGTTTGTTTTAGGAATTCACATGTTTCAGGATCAAACCCTTTTTTGAGGGTATTGTTCAAAATATGTAGAACATTTTTCTCAAATACTACCAACAGTATAAAGGTTAACATAACTAGTATTACACTGTAAGGCTGCTGTCACACAGGCAATTTTGTAGCAGAATTCCTTTCCAGCAATAACTATACACTCTGGCAATATGTTGCTAAGGACCATATTTTTGCAGCTACAGGTTAAACGCATGCTACATCACTGCATTAGTGTTCACTGCTACAAACTGTGCCTTGCCTTCAGCAATTGTAGCTATGCCACGGGGTGAATTAAGAGTGGTTCGTGAGGTTGTCGTCATAATGAAACCCTGCTAAAACCCAACTACTGAGCAACTGAGCTACAAATCACTAAAACATTAGTTTAACAATTCCACATTTTTTAAGTAAAAGAGTAGAATTGCTGCTACAAAATTGCCCTTTTGATATCAGCCTCCAAGTCACCCTGTGCCCAAATCATGCACACTAAAGTATTTACATACTCTGAACAACCAGTAAAATCACAATAAAAATTCCTCATTCACCTCTGCATCTATAAGCATTGGGGCAACTTTTGGGGGGATATTTTTCAAAAATTACCACAGAGGCACTATTTTTCTATGAGATCTTGGCCGTCTGATAGCTTTTTATTTTGAACAACCAGCGGGTGTTTCTAAGTTGTTAGTAACCAACTAAAACCAGACCTTTTTTTTGTAAAATTTGAGGATCTTCAAGAATTAATATCATCACTTTAACCAGTTGCAGACTGAGCGTGTTAGATATGCCCCCAAAAAAGTCATCATTGTACACAGGGCGTGCTGTCAGGACCTCCCCTGTTCCAGTACTCGGCAATTCAGCTCTAATTAATCAAAGCTGCATTGCAGAGTACACAAAGTTCCAACAGCTGGAGCTGTCAAAAAAAGAGGCCTGGCAATGTTTATCAACAACATTGCTCAATCATAAATGCAGAAACGTATATAAAAAAAACATTGTTTCATTTTGTATCTGTCTGTTTATTCATCTAAAGATCAACGGAATAAACTTCAGATCTGCAGATGACGTCTATCAAAACAACATGACAAGTAAAAGAAATTTTTTTTTTTTGTAATTAAATGTTTCTCTGTTTAACCCCTAGTTAATCCTTAGTTTACCCCAATCAGCCCAATTAACTTCTTATTCTCATTTTCCATTCAATTATTTTGTTTCTATTTTATTATTTAATAATATTTAAACTTTTTTGGTTGTTTGTTTAGTTCATTAATATTTTCACACCTTTAACATATATTTACAAATTTTACACTGAAAAAGTGCAATATTGAAAAAACACACTTTACTTCATTTTGAAATAACTTTAAAATTATCATTTTGGTACAAAGCATTGCAGTGTAATTTTAAGACAAATTTCAGAATAAAATATACACCTTTACATGCAGTAACACTATTTATTTTTAAACTAACACTGCTCAAAATAAGAGAGTGCATTTTGTTACATTTAAAGTGATTGTAAAGGCTCAAAGATTTTTACCTTCATGCATTTTATGCATGATGGTAAAAAAACCCTTCTCTGTGCAGCAAAGCCCCCATTCCCCCCTAATGCTCACCAAGCCTCCTCTCAATCCAGCGATGTGTACTGGAGTCTCGGCTATCCCAAAACTCCCTCTCATCATTGGCTCCCACTGCTGTCAATCACAGCCAGTGAGCCAATGAGAAGAGAGAGGGTGTTGGGGCCAAGCCGTGGTTCTGTGTGTGAATGGACACATGAAGCAGCAGCTGGGGAGTGTGCATGCTCGGGTGCCCCATAGCAAGCTGCTTGCTGTGGGGGCACCCGACAGGAGGGAGGGGACAGGAGCACTGGAGGGGGACCCAAGAAGAGGAGGATCCAGGCTGCTCTGTGCAAAAGCAATGCACACAGCAGGTAAGTATAGCCATGTTGTAAAAATAAAAGGTTTTTTAAGGATTGCAAAAAAAAAATCATTGTTGCAAGACAATATTCATGAAATAAAGCATTGTTTGTCCTTAAAATAAAAGCACAATACATATATTGTTTTTGTTTTAGTAATGACAAAGTTATCGCCGAATAAACAGACTCATAGCAGAAATGTTAAAATTGCTCTGGTCCATAGGGGGTGAACAGGTGTGAGAGGCAAAGTGGTTCAATTAGTTACAGAGGTCAGGGATGGTTTGTTTCAAAGCACTTTTACTTTGTACTATGAATATGTAAAGAAATATGTAAATAGTTTAATGTCCAAAATCTAGGCACAGGTGCAATTTAGACCTCGTTCACATAGGTACTGAGGTCCACACACTGTGTTCATGTGCCTGTGTGCAGGCAGCCCATGTATGTGTATGGGAATGCATCAGCTGCACTGACGCAACTGCTTGTCCTAATTTGACAGTGGCATGGGTGAGTGGCTCCAAATGCACACTGTCTGTGTTCAGGGCTACTCGCCCACATATGCACGCTTGTCAAAATGCAGCAGCCGCTGCATCCCCTCATGCTTACATGCACTGCTTGGATGCAGCACCTAGAAGCTCAAGGTACATGAACAAATGTCCAGTTCACATTGTATGGGCCTCAGTGCCTGTGTAAATGAGCATTGGACAGGCAGAGAGGAGTAGTTATAATGCCTCCTTACCACCTGATTTAAACCTATAATGCTGCACTACCTTGCTACAATCTCATGCATTGTATGCAGTTGCTGCTTGCCCCCCTTAACTCAATGGGTCTTGTTGACATGTGGTACTGCAACCTGAATTAAATGCCCTATAGCTACAGCATCTGTACAGCCCCTTCCAGCTGTATTTGAACAGCCTGGGAAGAAAGGGGGAGGGGGTAAGACCACAGCTCATCTGCCCATTTTTACAACACCCTGGCCACCCATTTGAAAGGGCATTAAAAAGTATTTAATCTTTAAAGCACATGTAAGGAAAAACAAGAGGTAAGGAAAGAAAAAGATCATAAAACTATCCATGTTAAACTAACTTCCCCATATTGTTGATTTGTCTGTTAAGTTTTGTCTCCATGCACCCCTGGGAGAGTTACTTTTCCCCTCATTTCCACTTTGTGGTTGCAAGCAGTGCACACCTATTGCGGTCATATGCAGTGCTCTACTTAAACTACATTTCCCAGCTGTCAATGGGCCTAGTGATTATTACTGTGCTGTGTCCCATTGTTATTCATTTAGACTGTTATTTATTCAGTGCTCACTCTGTTGCTGGTCCCACTGTCATTCTAAAGCAGCCTTTCTCTACCAGGATTCTGTGGTTCATCCACAAGTTGCTAAAGATTCCTTGAGCAATGAGCCATATCTGCATCCCAACATATATAACTACATACAACTCTGAAAAAGAGTGTGGACGTGCGGGACTCTGCCAACAAATAGTGACAGCAGGTACAAGCAGAGGATCCCCAACCTGCTGTCACAGGGAGTCTGGGGATCTGGGAGTGGCTGCAGGAGTGGGAATATGTTACATGTTTTACCAAAAAAACAGGTGGAACATGTAACATGTTCCCAAAAGTGAACTTATCCTTTAATGCATCTCTACCTTGCCATACGCTGCTCCTCTGTGTCAAGAGGAGCTGTGGGTATTAGATCTTTGGCCAAAAGATCATATTTGGTATTACATTTCAAGGATACAGTGGGGATGTTGTGTGCATGAAATAGACAAGTTTATGGAGTCCTATATGTATGTATTGATTAGACGTGTGGTATAGCACACATTGATTTTCACAAGCAGAGTCTTTTGTTTTTGCACATATTTATTGTTTAGCACTATATTTTGTATATATATTGTTGTGCTGCATTTTTCCATTTATTTATGTTGTACATGTGGGCACACATTATATGCTAGCCGCACAAGTTTTTTTAGGAGGTCCATAGCTCTGAGGGTTTTCTATACACAATGAAATAGACATCGATGCTATGGGGATCTCCGGTGCCTGATAATAAAAGGTGGTGCACTGGGATAATGGCATACTTTGGCAAAAAATGAAAAATGTTTGTCTCTAAAGCAGCCCCTGTCTCTATGCAAAAGAATTTGAATCTTTAAATGTGAAAGAATTCTGAGTCTTGGATTGATCTTATTAGAGGTATAATACTTTAAAATGTAGAAATGAAAGTGCCATATTGCACAATAAAGAGATCTAAAACCAGGTGCTTTTCAGCTATAAAAAGAATCTGTTTTAGATATTAGAATGACTAATTAGCAATCACTAAAAATATTGCACATATTCTAATACACAATTAAAATGGCTGTGCTAATTTGAATTTATTTTAGTAAGCAACGGGGAGAAAGAAAGCTGGAGAAACACCTGGGACTCTGTGAGCTCTCCGCAGACATCCCTTTAGCACTGTGGTCTATCTTAGGTTGAAAATCTATAGCTGAACACATAGCAGCTGTCAGACTGCAGATTTAGCAGCAGGGAGTTTGTATCTCCACAGGAACCAGTCTGTCTTCAGCCATTTAGGTTCACAATATTGTGAATGGTATACATATTTCCTTTAATATATATAATGGCATTTAATACCTGCATTTAATGGCAGTGAAGATGAATAAGACAGGGCTAAAGACCCCACCTTTCCAGAATTAATTGTTATCCTATAGATGAGCTATAATATCTAATTGGTAGGTGAGCCAATAGCAGATAATGTGGATTAAATGGAGATTTTAATACTTTGGGGAAACAGCATGATAAATGCTCCATTCAGTACAGATGTTCAGCAGTTACTGTTTCCCTTCTCGAATAAATATAACATTCGTCTTTCCACAGAATAAACAACCAAGTGAAAGATGTCTTCAACATTGGTAGCAAGCAGTACTGTGTTTAATGAAGAAAGCTGCATGTCCTTGGTGTCGGCTGTCTACTGCCTCCTTATTGCCTCCATTGTGTTACAGATTAGAGGAATTTACTCCACATTAAAGAAATGTGAAGCAGAAATTGACCTTTATGATGACTGTACAGATTGGTAACACTGCAAAGGGACTAATAAGGGAAATAGACTAGATGGAGTGCAAAGGCAGTTTTCAATGTTGTGAGCAGCCAATGGGATTTTACCTTGGGCCCAAAAATACTATGCATGAGTTTTTTTCACTGATTCCTTCTTTTGTGCCTTCTGGTGTTCAGGATTTGTGCAAAGCCAGTCATAGTGTCAAATATTCTATTAAACTTTAATGTTTCTTCTAGATTCTCCACTCCTTGCACTTCAATCTCAGCCTTACTGGTTCCCAGGTTAGCTTAGATTGCCACCCAAAGGAGCCTGACTAGTTATTATGGGGTTGATTTACTAAAACTGGAGAGTGCAAAATCTGGTGCAGCTGTGCATGGCAGACAATCAGCTTCTACCGTCAGCTTGTTCAATAAAGCTTTGACAAAAATCCTGGAAGCTGATTGATTTCTATGCAGAGCTGCACCAGATTTTGCACTCTCCAGTTTTAGTAAATCAACTCCTATGTGTCCAAACCATTTGATCTGTACTGTCTCTATGATGTGTGCATGTGTTCTACTTTCAGGTTCTGCCTGATGGTCTGGTTTTGATTCTGCTCTATTTCCCTCACTGATGAAATATACAGTATTTCTATTGCTTGAAATCAATTGCATGGCAATGTCCATGACTGACATCCAAACTTTTCTTAAAGTGCATGGCAAAGTAAAATTAAAAATAAAATAAACATATGTAGTACATCTCTGCAAACATGCACATATTTTCTTGTTTTATATATTTAAAAACCCTGCAAGTACAGAGAGATGCCTGTTAATGTGATAGAAATGCACCCAGCTCCTAATTTCTTCCTGTGAGCTGACAACCTAAGACAAAACTCAAGGAATGGGTGTCGGCAGGAACAGTTGTCTTTTGCCAAATTACACAACACCTCCATCGTTATCTCCACAACATAGGGATTCATTCTTTGTAGTCCAAGATAAGATCTGGAATGGCTGATAAAACTGCTTAAGATAAACACATGAAATATGCTTAGGACAACTGATTACAGACAGGATCAACAGGTATTTCTCAGTCATACAGTATGGGACATTATTATTATACAGGATTTATATAGCGCCAACAGTTTGCTCAGCGCTGTACAATATAATGGGAGACAATACAGTAACAATACAGTTCAATACAAGAGGGTTAGGAGGGCCCTGCTCCTTGGAGCTTACAATCTAGGAGGGAGGGGCTAGTGGTACAAAAGGTAGTAACTGTGGGGAAAGCACTGGTTGGAAGAGTAGAAGATTCCATTATTAGCTGAGGGCTGGATAGGCTTCCCTGAAGAGAGAGGTTTTCAGAGATCGCCTAAAAGTGAGCAGAGTAGGTGATAGTCTGATAAATTGGGATAGAGAGTTCCAGAGGATGGGGGAAGCTCTGGTAAAGCCCTGGAGATGAGCATGGGAGGAGGAGACAAGGGATCTAGAGAGTAGGAGGTCTTGCCAGGAGCGGAGAGTACGGTTTGGGTGGTATTTGGAGACAAGATCGTTGATGTAATTTAGGGTAGAGTTGTAAATGGCTTTATATGTTATTTTTAATGTTTTGAATTTTATCCGTTGGACAATGGGAAGCCAGTGGAGGGATTGGCAGAGAGGGGTGGCAGATACAGAACGGTTGGTAAGGTGGATAAGTCCGGCAGCAGCATTCATGACAGACTGAAGAGGGGATAGCCTGCAATGAGGTAGGCCAATGAGGAGGGAGTTACAATAGTCAAGGCGAGATATAACAAGGGAGTGAGTAAGTTGCTTAGTGGTTTCCGAGGTTAGGAATGGGCATTTCTTGGAGATGTTGCAGAGGTGAAGTCTACAAGATTTGGACAGTGATTGGATTTGGGGCTGAAAGGACAGATGGGAGTCTAGGATTACACCTAGCACCCTGGCATGAGGGGAGGGACTGATGATTGTGTTATTGATCTTGATGGAGAAGCCAGGGGAGGGGGTACGGGCTGGGGGGAATACTAAGAGCTCTGTTTTGGAAAGATTGAGTTTGAGGAAGTGGAATGACATCCATGCTGATATGTCGCTTAGTAGGTTAGTAATGCGAGAGGAGACTGAAGGGGTGAGGTGAGGGGTAGAAAGATAGATTTGTATGTCATCAGCATTGAGATGGTACTTAAAGCCATGGGAGTTTATCAAGTGACCAAGGGAGGAGGTGTAGATGGAGAAGAGAAGGGGTCCAAGGACAGAACCTTGAGGGACCCCTACAGAAAGAGGGAGTGAAGAGGAGGAGGCAGCGTTATAGGTAACGCTGAAGGAGCGCTGCGATAGGTAGGAGGAGAACCAGGAGAGAGCAGAGTCTCTCAGACCAAGAGAGTGGAGTTTTTTGAGGAGGAGGGGATGGTCAACCGTATCAAAAGCCGCAAAGGTCAAGTAGTAAGAGTATAGAGTAGTGGCCATTGGTTTTAGCAGTTAGTAGATCATTAGTGAGTTTTAGTAGGGTAGTTTCAATGGAGTGTAGTGAACAAAAACCAGACTGTAAAGGGTCAAGAAGGTTGTTGTCGGTGAGGTGGGAGCTCAGGCGATTGTAGACTAAGCGTTCTAGGAGTTTAGAGGTAAATGGCAGCAGGGAGATGGGTCTTAAGTTGTTCAGGTTGGTGGGGTCCAGGGAGGGCTTTTTAAGTATGGGAGTGATGTGTGCATGCTTTAGAGGGGAGGGGAAGGCACCAGTAGAGAGGGAAAGATTGAAGATGTGAGTGAGGGAGCATAGGATGGAAGAAGAGGGTGACTATAGTAGTTGTGAGGGGACAGGATCCAGGGGGCAGGTAGTGAGATGGGCTTCTGAGAAGACCTTAGTAACCTCTTTGGTAGTAGCAAGGTCAAAAGAGGAAAGTGTTGAGGGAGGTTTAGTATAAGGTATGCTAAGTGGGATGGATGTCTGTGCAGTGGTGGCGATGCCCCTACAAATTGCATCAATCTTGTTTTTGAAATGATTTGCAATCTCGTGAGCAGTGAGTGAGGTAGTGGGTGGAGGTGGAGAAAGTAGAGAGTTAAAAGTAGAGAAGAGACGGCGAGGACTGGATGACAAGGTATTAATAAGAGTGACAAAGTAGGCTTGTTTGGCAGCATGAAGGGAGGAAAATTTGTTTTTTTTTTTCATTTTTTTTTGGGACATGTTTAACCACTTCCAGTCCGGACACATTTACCCCCTTCCTGTTCAGGCCAATTTTCAGCTTTCAGTGCTATCACACTTTGAATGGCAATTGCGCGGTCATGCAACACTGTACCCATATGAATTTTTTAGCATTTTTTTTAGACAGATAAAGCTTTATTTTGGTGGTATTTATTCACCACTGGGATTTTTATTTTTTTGCTATGTAAATTGAAAAGTGCAAAAATTTTGAAAAAAGTGTTTTTCTTATAAAATTTTGCAAATAATATTTCATCATTAATCTTGGCCAAAATTCCGTTATCTTTTTAGTAAAAAAAAAAAATAACCCAAATTAGTTTATAACCAAAAATTATAATTTTTAAACTTTTTGTTTACATTTTTTTTTATTTTTGTATTTTTTTTTACATACTGTCACCCTAGCAGTATAGTGTCACCATGGTGACACTGTACTACTTTTGGGGGGTGATGAAGATTTATTGTTTTTTTTTACACCGATTGCTTTTACACCCATAAAGGCTGTAAAAGCAAACATTTCTCCTCTCTAGCTGCATTCTTGCAGCTATTGAAAATTACTGTGTGAGCTGTGATTGGTCACAGCTTGTCACATGGTACAAAGCTGTTGTGAATAGCCTTGTACCATGTGACCTCTGTGATCATTCGCAGATTTCACACGTAGTAAGCAATGATGTCAGAAGTGACATCTTTCTTACTACTCTGCATGTGATTACTGATTGGCCAATCAGTGATCACATGAGCGAGACCGCGCACAGAGGTCCCGTCTGTTGATCAGTGTTCCACTGTGCCCAGAGGACACAGCGGGCACTGGATTGCAGTGCAGCACGCTCCCAGGGAGCGCGCACAAGCAGGGTGTGGGGAGGCCGTTAATAAACAGCCACCTGCCCCTGCACTGCCACCGTCTGACCATTTATATACATTGGCTGGACGGGAGGGGGTTAATAGCAAAAAGTCAAAATTATTGTTTTTTTTTAAATTGTCAGTTTTTCTTTGTTTATAGCGGAAAAAATAAAAACGCACAGGCGATCAAATACCACAGAAAGAAAGCTCTATCTGTGGGAAAAAAAAGGACGTAAATTTAATTTGCAGTGGTGCAGCATTGCATAACCGCGCAATTGTCAGGTAAAGTAACGCAACAAATGGCCTGGTCAGGAAGGGTGGTAAATGGAGGGCATGTGGTTAATCCACTCCCAGCTTGCCTCAGTTTTTCGCTAGTTCCTTAGGTGATGGACCTCTTCTCCCTCCCAAGAGAAAATTACCACTTTCCTATAGATATATTTTTTCTCTAAGATGATCCTCCAATCAAGAATTTTGACTGCACTATAACTTCTGCAGCTTCCAAATCGGTTGACGTCTTGGCTAAGGCCTGGGGAACCGTACCCGGATTCCCTTGGATAAAGATGCAAGGCTAGTTTGTTAAGCTGCTTTGGTTACTGGATTCTGCATGGACACTCATCTTGGAATGTGGTACATGTTGAGTTAGCCACAATAGAAGTAAATGACTGCGGTTTGTCGACGGCAGAACCCTATCTCTGAAGACCCCAAAGGGGGTATGCCCATCAAGATGATGTCCTATGTCTGTATGTTTTTGAGAGGAAGGAGACCTCTGCCAAAGTGAATACATAGTTTTATTTTGACTCCGGGTGCTGGCACTTTGGTACATTGGTGTTGATGGAACTTGGGCTGCAACACTCTAAACGGTGTGTTGCAGACATGTAAGGGAGCTGTTGCCTGTTTGCGTTTGATGCCAATTTTTTGGCACAAGTCTGTCACATTGGTTACTTTTGCATCTGGTTGGCCTCGTTCTCAGACAGCTCACTGGGCATCCCTCCAAAGCATAGCACAGTGATCCCTGGATGCCTACCTGGGTGCAGCAGCTACAGTGCCCAGCACAGAAGGCATAAACTCTTCCTCTTCACAGCAACAGAGGTCATGAGTACTCCCGTTGGGGACACATTTGCAGCACATATTGTTGTTCACAAACAGTGGTAAGGGGTCAGATGGCCTTGATAGCTCAGACTCAGACCACCATACCTTCCCCCCCAGATCCATGAGCTTTCTCTACAGGGCCCTAGTACCCTCTGTGTGGATAGTTACTTTGGGCAATTATCTGGCCCTTTGGCATTCTTCCTCATACTTCTATAGGCAGAAATTCTCTGTCAAAAATTCTCATTTTATGGGCAGAGTTTTATTCCTTTTAGAATCCATAAGTAACAGTGGTCACAAAAAATCCCTTTCAGTCTCTCCTCCTAGGTCAATTTCTGACTTTGGTCTGGTTGCAGACACTCTGCGTGAGGAGATTGTTAATGAGGATTATCCCAGCTCTCCTGAGAAATTGAATTAGGATAAAATGCCTTCAGCTGAAATTTTCATGATACCATTGTTGCCCTAATGTTGTGAACTTTGATTATGTACACTTTTGTTAAGCATTAGGGCAGTCTGAGACTGCTTATGCCCAGGTCTCCTGCATGGGGCATTACAAATTGAGACCTTTAAAGTGCACTGGCTTTTCAGAGCCTGTCCTTTATGGTCACTGGTCTCACTCTGAATAGATTTTTACTCCTCCTATTGAGGAGAGCTTCATGCAATAATTGGACCCTGCCATCTTCTGTCTTAAGACATTTACTGTTCCTTTAGAGGATAATCCTGTGTTCAGACACCCTGTAGTTACATTTGAGAACCCCCCCCCCCTTCTATGTGTTTGTGTTCCTATTCACATGACTTGCTTTTTTATTTTTAATTATATTTTACTTTTCAGATCAGTGGTCTCCAAACTGCGGCCCGGGGGCCGGATGTGGCCCTTTGCCCACCTTTATCTGGCCCTTTGGGCATTACGCCATCAGTGATGGAGCACCAATCACCCTACTAACACCATCAATGGGGCATTATTCTTCTCATTGATATCAACAATGGGGAGCATTTCCTCCCATTACAACCAATGATGGCACTGATGACGGGGCATTTTATACTCCCACTGGCCACAGTCCAGCCCCCCTAAAGTCTGAAGCACAATAAACTGGCCCTTTTGCTTTGGAGACCTCTGTTTTAGATATTTGCACGTTTTCACTGTCATGGCTGACTGGTTTTTTGAACAATGTTGGAATGAGCCTGTCTCAAGTCTGTCCTCATTAACATGCAATGCAAGAAGATCAACTGCTACACCTTTAACCCTTTGATAGGACAAACAGTGTTTAAGTCTAGCTGCAGTTGATAATGAAATTCTACCTTCACATTACACATATGGTTAATTTTGGCAAACACAACTGCCCAGCCCTCTCATAAGCAAAGGCAACCTAGTAGGCACTTTCGTTGCTGGAGGGTCTGCAGTAGAGCACTTAAAAAGGTAAACTGCAATTTTTTTTATATTTTTTTAAGTCATGCTATGTGAATGGGGATATGTAACAAATATAAAGTAGATGTTATCCCACTTTGGCTGCAAACATGGAAATGCACCTTAACTCCCCACTAAGAAACTTAACAATTAATTGTATTTTAAATGTAGTAATAATTATGTTCTAGTTAAACTGAAAATCTGCTCAACAAATATTTATGAATAAAGAAAACTGTTTAAAAACACATTTGGCAATCCAGAGATAGAATTGTACTCTCTTAGTCTTGTTAAGATAGGCACAATAAGAGGAGTTCTGGAAATATATTTTTTAAATTTGTTATCCACTGGATAATATTTTTACAATTGTATAACATGCCATATGTTTTAAAGACCTGGTACATTTAGGTTAAACCTTTATCTGATAAATGTAGGATTTTTATAATCTTCTTCACTATGAGCATAAATTCTCTGTAATAAAATATACATTCTTTGTTTATTTTGCATCCCAATGCATTTGTAAATTAATTCCGTCTAAATGCAGATGATCTGCATGTGGATTTCAGCTAGCTACTGGCCATGGAAATTGGAGAATTGAAGGATTATTATTACTCAAACTGAACCATAGTCCGTAAACAAACTGACACTTGCCCAAGGAAACGGAAGGAGAATATTGCTTTGAAAAGGTGAATATTTTTATTCAGAAACCCATGCTTTTGAACACGCTCTTGAGAGTTGATCTTTCTTTTTATGCTTTTAATTTTGCTAAACACATGCAGATCAACAGCTACTCTGAATTATTTGTAGCACTCAAAGCAAAAGTGTTGCTTTTATGCATGTTTATATAATTATAGAATGCGCTATTCGTTCATTTTTAATTTTATATTTTTACCAGAATGCAATTTGTACAGTCATTTCTTTTATTTTTTGAGTGTAGTTATGAAGAAACATTTTTAAGGATTATAGAGATGTCTGTGTCCATTCTATAAAACAAGATTAGAATCTAGTCAAAGGCATTGCCTTGTAGGAGAAACATGAAATGAGATTCTCACTTCATTTCTTGCCCCCCAGCAACAACTGTCCTTGTGGATCCTAAAAAAAAGTGTAAAGTTGTAGGTGCTATATCACCACATACCTTTTCTAGTCTCTACACAGGCAGATAAAGCAAGGACTAAAATGGACAAGACTGAGGGGAAAAGAAGGATGACTTCCATAAATTGCAATTCTTTTGCTTATCTTCTTGAACTAAAGTGAACATTTCATTTGTTGAGGCTGTCTGTTTTGCACTGTCAAAGTATTCATCCTGTGAATTAGCCAGGAATAAGGGCAGTCATCTTGAGGCATACGCACCTTTGCAGTCCCACTGTGACCCTTAATAGTAGGTTAGCCTGACAATATTCTAGAGTGTTAAATGTTATTGTGAATTATTATTTACACTGACATGTCTGTCTATATGGTAGTACATTGTTTCCCAACTCCAGTGCCCAAGAATCATCAGTGGGTTAACCATAATTCTGTAAAGAGATCTGGACAACATGACTTGCTAGTGGTGACTGAGTACTAGTTTGACAAATGCTTTGCGAGTAGGGATGAGCTTTAGGTTTGGACCGAAGTTGAAATTGGTCCGCACTTTGCATGTTTGGTATTCAGTGAACTAAGAGGGGAGTTTGTCTGCATTTGAGTCGAACCTCCAGCTGCTGCAGCAGGATGGGCAATATTTTAATTTCAGTTGGTTTATGGGTTTTCTTGTGTGGATGGGCAATACTTAATATCAGTTTTTCCATGGCCATGTTTGATCAATGATATCACCCAGGGATGGGCTCTCTGTTTACAATTCAGTTGTATGTTGTCAGCCAGGTCTGTCATTCGGCGTGAAGAAAGTCAGCATTTGCCAATGTGTTAAAACTACTGCGCAAATGCAGCATATGGGTCCAGAATGGTGTGCTATGCTCTACAGGGATTAAGTGCACTGTTTAGTTACCTCAAACCTGAGGTGTGTCTTGGCTTTTATAAGTGGTAGAAATTGTGTACATTTTGCCTGCACTCACTACAGAGAATAGAAGCACCAACTATTTGGCCATCCGGAAAAGTTTTTATAGGATAACTCCAGTATACTTGTTCAACCTGGAAGTTAAATGCAGCAACTACTCTCCAGTAACCCAAAAACCTTCTTGATCAGCAGCCTTTCTGAAGGGCTCTTTCAGAAAAAAGTGTATTCCCGCATCTCACCATGAGCCCCTGAATCTACTTTGCAGACTGGAACCTCCACCATAGAAGAGACTACCATAGAGGTAGGACTAAGGGTCCATATTTTGGAAAGGGTAAAATATTGCAACCCAATCTAAATTCTGGCAGACAACAAACAGAACACAGAGAATCACCTCTATCCTTTCCTGGCATGTACAGGAAAAGTACTGAGCATGTAAGGGATATGTGGGACTTTTAATCATTTCTGTGTGGTTTGTGCTCCTTTCAGATGGGGGAGCAGTCCTATGGTTGGCTGTCATGGAGGAGAAGTGGGAAGAAGACATTATTATTGGCCCAGGTAAACAAAATGAAACAGAGGCTCATCTGCCTCACTCTGGCTGAGTTTAAGGCCCCTTTCACATGGGGTGGACTCCATTTTGCTCAGCAAGGATCTGGCCACTGATCACGTGATGTGCAAAGTGGCTGGATGATAGGTCTGTGTCTGCTCAGTTTCTGCAGACCAAGCTTTCTCTGCTGTATGGGCAGCCGGGTGCACATGCACCGGCTATCTGTTTACACCCAACTACCTCTGATTCGATCCACCTACATGGAAGAGAACAGATGCCTTTCCATTTGTTTTTTAGTGGAACAAGTCCATTTACACCTGCAAGTTCATAGAGATGGATGGACTGTCTGATTAGGCCCCCCTGAAAGAACGGGCAGGCGGACCTGATGGGAACCTTTGTGTGAAGGAAGTCTTAATGAGCAAAGGAACTTGGTTGTGTATAAATTTAAATACATTGTAAATACCTTTTTATGGTATTGAAGTGAATGATTTATTATGAGCACACAATAATGAGTATTGCACATAATATGATTATTTTGCTTAGTGATGTAAGCAGGGAACCCTGAAGAATCACTTTTGCAGAGTTCACTCAAAAATGTTTTCAATGACAGAGATCCCTTTTTACTTTTTAGTCCAAGGCTAGGGAGTGAACAAGTATCTGCGACATGAATCAAGAACCCAGCTTGGTGCAGCAGTTTACTCACTGGGGTGAACAAATTTTGTTATTAAAGTGTTTCGTCCTTAAAGTGGAACTAAACCTCCCTATCCTATACAGCCAAGGAAGTTGCCATCTTAGCCTCTGTTATCATGGTGCTGCACATGTGATCAGTTATGACACCAGCTGTTTGATGACGGAACATTTTGGTTGAGAGCACAAGCAACTGTGACAGTTATTATTCATGGTGTGCCTTGAATGTAACTGTTTTGGGAAAGCCTTGATCAATGGTTTTAGTTCTACTTTAAAATCATAATAAGCACTACATTTTTTATCAGCAATTTCAGGTGCTGATGTAAACACTTACTTAGTCTGCCTCTTCTTTCTGTGTTAAACCTTGCCTTTCCTCCAATTTAGGTTGCTCAGTTCCCTTGCAGAGTCCTATGGGCCATACTATTGCAGGTGCTTCCATGAATGGGACTATAAACCAACATGGCAATGCTGCTTGCGCCAATCAGCACAGGCAGCCAGAGATGAGGACACCCCCTTCACCTACTCTTATCGGGCAAGAGATTGACAGCAGCTTTTTTCATGAATTCAATTAATTTCATTAATGGAGAGGAGCGCAATGAATGATGGGACATGTAGTCTCGCGTTATGTCAGAATATTCTTTTTAATTACTAATTTAGACAGTAAAGTAAATGTAAGTTGCAAAGAGGAAGATGGAGAATCCAGATGCAGACAGATACCAATGTGAGTCTTTCTTCACATTTTGGTAAGGAATGTTTTATTGCCCTTTGCTACATTAATCTGTAGCCATGTGTTCTGACTAGAAATTATGAAGCTTTTAAAATAAAATCAGGGACAATCCAAAGTGTTATCATTGTCTCCAGAACAGGAGCAGAGAGGATATCTTACAATGGGGACACTTGTTTCAGTGACAGCTGTCAGCAGTGGGATTTAATCATGTTTGCCACTTCCTTTGTGTCTCTAAGGACAGGATATAAAGAGAAATCACCCTGTTGGGGACATAGAAAGTAGTTAAAATCTGACAGATGTCCTAATGCTTCCCAGACACTTCAAAACTGAAAAAAAACCTCTGCTGAGGTTACACTTTAAATTAAAATGATAGCTTTTAGGGTAAAAGCCTGTACAATGGCATTAGCACTATATATCTTGCAGAAGACACTGCTCCTTTTTGTATATTCACCTAAAATGAATGATATGTTCACATGCAGAATGACTAATTTGGTTATATCTTTTCATGTCATTTTTTTTTTGCATTGAACTGCTTCACTTGTAGATTTTTAGTGAACCAAACTAACGTCTATGACGGTACATGTTTTCACTCTGGATCTTGTTGCAGAGTCATTAATTTTGTGAGCTAATTTAACAAATGGTTATATGAAGTGTTGAGTACTTGATTGTTGTCTGGACAAACTTGCAGTCTATTTTTACTGTGCTGTCATCAAGGTAATAGACATCAAGTTGACAGCAGTCTCTCAGCTGTACTATTTCTTTTAATTGTGACAGTTAATAGTTTGCATGATGTCAGAATTATTAACATGTCAAGGTAAAGTAGCTGGAATGTGCTGTGCATAGCAGCCTTTTCATAAAAGTAAAATAAAGCCTGGGAACTGTGATTAAACAATTATCAAGGAATCACCTCATTAAGTGCTTACTCTTAAAGAAAGACAACTGTTCTCAGAAAAACGAGTCAGTCCCTTCTGCAGAATTCCTTGCTTGTCTTTTACCAGGTGCTAATTATTCCGTCTGCTCCTTTCTCAAGTGTAATTACCCCATTGGGCTGCTTTAATTTCAGAACACATTGCTTGCCTAAAACACTTCATAAACGAAGATGCAGATATACAAAATGGAAGCAGGCTGACAGTGCTACTTTGTATGGCATTGCTCAGCTACGGAACAGTGGTGCCCCGGAAATGGATCCAAAGCTGCCAGTTTCTAAGCATAATGTTCAGGGCAATTAGAAGGCAGATGTTGCCAGACTCCCTAAATGACAGAATTGTATGCCAGGGAGCTAAAGATGTGCTATTTTGTTGATGTACTGATATTGTTCTGAATGCATCATGCAAGCAGAAAATGTGTGGACTCTGAAGCAGACTTATCTGCTCTATAAGCATCTTTCCAGGTTGGTTAACTAACTGTCAAAACTTTTTTTCTTTGTATTACAAATGTACTGTCAGACTATGGAATGTAAAAGCAACAAATAAATGCTAAAAGATTATAACATTTTGTGATTTGTTTTTTTTTTTTTTTTACTATTTTTTACTATTTTTTATGCTTGAGAGGTATAACAGTAAGATGCAATTTAAATAATGATCAGAATTAAAGTGTATTCAGCAAAGCAAATTTTATGTAACCCCTTAATGCCTGGAAGGTTTTGCAATGGCTTTAAAGCCATTTTTTTTTACTATTTTTTACTATTTTTTATGCTTGAGAGGTATAACAGTAAGATGCAATTTAAATAATGATCAGAATTAAAGTGTATCCAGCAAAGCAAATTTTATGTAACCCCTTAATGCCTGGAAGGTTTTGCAATGGCTTTAAAGACTGTTCTCCTTATAACCCAGTGACCGGGCAGGGGCCCACAGTTGAGTGGGGTTTGGGGCTAAAACCAAGTTTTTAACTGGTCCAGTAATAAACTCAGAAATGGAAAAAATCAGCTCCATGTCTTTGTCTCATATAGCAGAGAATTCTGTAAAAGGACCCTGCAACACAATGGGAAAATCTCACTGACATAATTTTTTAGATATTTCTCTAAGGTCTGACAGCCATCTTGGAAATTGCCAACACTAATACTTAATTGTGAATAGCTCCCCAACACACTAGAGTGCACATAATGCCGCAGTGCACATACCATGCGTTGTGGTGCACTACATTGTTAAGAAAAGGTCTTCTGTATTTTTTTCCATATCTTGTGTGTTTGCAGCCCATTCATAACTAATATTCACAACACAGTGCATGCCATAATGCATGATAACACACCACAACAGATTGCTTCAGTGTAAACAGGCCCTCAGATTTTTATTGCCACCTGTGTCCCTATTGGATTTATCCCCTATCATTTCCAGTCCGGGCAGGAAATGATGGGGCAACTGTTCCAGTTACAAACACATTCCCTATTTCTTGTATTAGGGACAGGTAGTGAGGTAAAAATATCCCCAATGGGGTCAAAGACAGAACTAAAGCTGGTAGAACTCTTCCCGACTGTATCCAAAAAATTGTTGGAATTAATTGCCCTCCGGAATATTTACCCCCCTTCCTGACCAGGCCATTTTTTGTGATATGGAGCTGCGTTACTTTAACTGACAATGAAATTTATGTCCTTTTTTTCCCACAAATAGAGCTTTCTTTTGGTAGTATTTGATCACCTCCTGCGGTTTTCTTTTTTTTGCGCTATAAACAAAAAAGATCGACAATTTTGAAAAAAAAAACAAACTATATTTTACTTTTTGCTATATAACATATCCAATAAAAAAAAAAAAAAAAAACTTCTTCATAAATTTAGGCCAAAATGTATTCTGCTACATGTGTTTGCTAGAAAAAAATCCCAATACATGTAAATTAATTGATTTACATGAAAGTTACAGCATCTACAAATGGCGGTATAGATACTGGAATTTTTAGTTGTTTTTTTTATACTAGTAATGGCAGCGATCAGCGACTTATAGAGGGACTGCAGTCGGCATTCTAACACTGTGGGGGGACTGACTAACTGCCACTGACATCTCCAGTGACACTAATACAGTGATCAGTGCTAATATAAAGCACTGACACTGGGCAAGAAGGGGTTAACATCTGAGGCGATCAAAGGGTTAACTGTGTGCTGTGTGTGTTTTACTGTGTGCTGTGTTTTAATAGGGAGATATGCTGTTTTGTATCTCTCTGCACAGCAGAGAGATACAAAACAGCATGTCCATGCTGACCGGAGAGAAACCTGGGTTGTTTACACACAGGTCTGTCTCCTGTCAGCTTTCCCTGATGATCACCGAGTGCTGGCTGGGAATCAACAGCCGGGACCCGGTGATTGACATCTCTAGCCGTCAATAGCGGCGAGGATAGGGCGGCGCACACTCGCCCCCTACCCAGAAATGCAAATCACGTATATACGTGATTTTGCGCAGCCCTGCCTCCCTGTAGCAGTATTTTTTCTTAGGGTAAAGGGCAAGTGCTTGTTCATGGATTTTAAAGGGAAAAGGCATTTTATTTATTATATAGCATACATCTTTTCATGGTATACACAGTAGATGAAAAGATAATGTACTGTAGTGGCCCTCCTGTAGAATAATGAGTGACCCATAGTTTATATATGAAGACTATATTAACAATATTACTATTCATAATTCTTCACTATAAGAGTGCAATATACAGTATATATAATATACAATGATTAACTTAGTTGCTAATTTCTAAATAATAGATAAAGGTGTAATTGGTGTTACTTTTTAATTGCACAGAGAAGGAAAAATATAATACTTAGTAACACATTTTATTGAGCCTGGCAATCTGAAATATCAGCACAGAAAACTTTCAGAGAAAAAAAACTTCTTGTCAGTTGAAAAATAATTAGTATTCTTTATCACTATACAAGAGGTTGTCCGTACTACTGTCTCCAGACCAACACTGTGCATGTGCTGGGGATTATACTGGATGTGCAATGCCATATTCAATCAGTTATTACCACTACATTTTCAATTCAAGTTTTAGTTAGAGATTAGTGCTAGTTTTATGTAAAGTAATAAAACGCCATAGGAAGCTAAGAACAGTGTTCCCAGGATGCTCGCTTCCTGCAGTGCTGACAATCCCTCTGCTTTTGTTGCAGAAAAATAAATTCTGATTACTTCTGGCAAGTAAAGGGGGTTATAATTTTGAAAAAATATATATATATATTTATATACACACACACCTCAAGGTGAGCAGTACATTAGTCCAAATCACAAAGTCCTCATGGACTGCAACACTATGGAGTTGGGATAGGGCAGATGTGAGTACTGGAAATGTTTCCTGTTTGTACGCTCTTTGAACCACTTATTTAACAGTAAAGGAGCATTTAAATATTCTATATGTAATCATTTTGGTACATTGCACTGAAAAAAATGGTGCAAGTACATTTTGTGCACTGAGGTGCATTGGCATATTTGTGTGGGTTAATGCATTTGCATTAATGCACCACATTGTCTAAGTAGTCCCTTAAAGTCTACTGGTTATCACAGAGTTACTTATGCTTTTGGCATTGGGTATTCCTGATTCGCACAGTTCTTTGTGCTCACCAGGCTGAGCATATCCTCTCTGCACCTGTCTAATGGATGACCATTAGAACAGGGATGCTGAATTAACCCTGTTACATCGCCCACTGCTATGGATGACCAAGAAACACTCTGAGGAAACCACAGTGAGATGTGGTTGCTGATCGTACTCTGTCTTCCCTCAATTAATTTTTTTGCAGGTCTGCTTTGTCCTTTGAGCTTGCATTCACGATGCTTGCAAGTAATGCAAACACTGCTAAAATACCTTCCTACAGCCTATAGACATAGAAACTAAAACTACTTTGAGTAGAGTGAAGCAGCAACTACTTCATATCAATTTACTTTTTCAAATAGATCACTTTAGAACAGTAATCCCTTTTATTTGTAGTGTGTGTTAGACACTGTAAATAATTGTTAGCTTTCACTGTTTGAGAAATAAATTATCTGTATTCTGATTGGCTGAAATAAGCAACACAGGCAATGTAGTTCTTTTGCGTTATACTAAGTAAGGTTTGATATTATATAGGTCTACTTACCATTTGTACAGTCTTGAAATAGAAAATCTGTTAAATAATTGCATATTTAGTTAGAGTCTCTAGCAGCTAGGACATCTCGATGAGAAGGTAAAAAAGTTTCATTGAAAGTGGTAAATATCCAGACAGCATGCTACCCCAGCAATATGTGAATTGTTTTATGTTCTCCAGCAACACAAAAATATGCAGGCCAGCCTACGATGTGATTTATATCCACCAGAGCACTAAACAGATTCATGGAAACCTGGAACTAATCCATACCTATCACTTTTTATGTCTTCATGGGCCAAGAACAGGTGAATTACTTTTATTAAGTTTCATGAAATATATGAAATATAGTAAATAACTAGTGTCTGGCCACTGCTATATTCCGGAGTGATGTTACATTTGTGTCAATCATTTTTACTGGGTGCTTCGAACTGTTAACTGTTTCTCGGTGTACACGCAAGCTGAAAGCTGACATATGTAATGTGCATCGCCATTCTGCATAGTAAAATATAAGACCATTTTTCACCCCTGAATCAACCCCATTATACAAACACATTGCTTGTGTCGAAATAGGTTCACCAACAGCCTGAGCTGTACAATGTACTGGAAAATAGCAGCAAGGAGTGCTTGTATATGTATTTATTTGAAATACTTTGCAGAATTTATGAACACTAGTAAAAACATGTGGGGCACCGTTTCATCTTGTTAACAAGGATTTTTTTTTTTTTTTGCTATGGGAGAATGTTGTTTGAAGTGAGAAGAATGCGAGAGATATATGGGAGATATATGGGGCCTACTGTTGCTAAACCGCCTTCTGAAAATGCTAGTAGTCTGGCTGTTACCCTGATACAGTAGACTTAATATTTCCGAAGTCACTAAAAAGTGATGTTTGAAAAAGTTAGAGGTACTTTTCAGAATACTGCCCTGGTTGAAGATCCAAAGGGGTGAAGCAAAAGGGTGAACTTGACAACTAGGCAACTGGTATTTTCAAAAGGAGAGACTAGACGTTTACTAGTGAAGTAATTCTCCATATACAGTATCCTGTCTATTATGGATGCTGTCATAATAGACACAACCATATACAAAAGTACTGTCAAACCATATACAAAAGTACTGTCTAAGTTGTATAAACATTTATAGTGAATACTTACAGTAGGTATTAATGGCAGTCAAAGACCTAGGACTTGGGGAAATCCACTGAAACTTGGATCATATGCCTTAGGTGTTTATTTACCCAACTGAGAATTACCACCATTTGTGTTATTGTGAGACTGAACATGCAGGTATACTGTGGTGGTGACATTACAAACAGCATATGTTGTACTTTCTTTTTAGAAAAATAATCACAGGAGAAGAGAGTTGATTAGGTTTGCTCAATAACAGTTTAGCAGTTGTAATGCTCTAATTTGCAATTGCCTTGGAATGTGTGGAATGCAGCAAAAGCCACTGGCATAGTGTAAAATTACATAATATAATTACAGATCTGGCACTATGTTCCTCTATCCTCAATGGTATTGATTCCCCTTGAATGTTGGCTGGCAAGCCAGCGCTCTCTCAGCAGCTGCACTGCTTATGTGCCAATGATGGTAACTTAGAAAAGTGACATCTGGATTTCTGGTGTGTTCAGTATTTGCAGGCTTGGCAGAAAAGACATTCTTTATTTTGCAAGGGAGCAAAACAGACTTTTTTTTAAAGTTATTGACTTGGTATTGTTTGAAAATGAAATAACAGTAGGATCATCAAAGAGATTCCTATTGGAGCTGAATTCCCTGTAAGGATTCAATGGAAAGGTTTTCATGTTGCCCCTTGCTGGAATACATATTGAAAGGTGAGTGGAGGTTTGTAACGTACATGAAGCACGCAAGGTACAGTGCAGAGTCACCAGTCGCGATTGTAGTGCTTTGCAGGTTCCAATGCAAAAAATGAAGTAATGCATACATTGTTTTAGTCCATATGGGTGCATTTATTCATTCTTTGTATACAGTGAAATCTTTAAGGAGTAATTCCACTTTGGTGAAAAAAAAATTATTATGCATGCATAAGTGCTCCACAAGCCATATTGTGATTTAATATTATTAAAAAAAAGTTTCATTTCAGTTAGCAGCACTGTAATTTTCTTTACATTTAAATGCAATATGGCAACTTGTACAGTGTCTGCACTAAAGTACGAGTCATATTTTAGGCTTCATCCTCAATAGAAATATCAGTTTTGATGAGATACTTCCCAAGAGTTAAATACTTCCAAAGGGATGCTGACACTGGAGCTTTACTCATCAGAACACTGAGAGTGCTCCAGAATCAGTATCCAAAGGACATAGTGGAACAAACAGCAAAGCAGAAAGGTAGGACTCTGGAACATATTTTGTTAAAATCTCTGGAATGTACATTGATCACTCGGAGGGGATTGTTTTTTCTCAACAAAAGTAAAGTCTCTCTTTAAGTTCTTTTTAGTGTCAGGAATGGATGCTGTTGAGCAAGGAGAATCCAGACCTTTGTATAGTCCACCATATACAATCCACCATGGATTGTGTATAGATATGTTGACGTTACCACATATACATGACATTAAAGCCCTCTAAAAATCACTGGAGGAAATATTTACCAGATTTAGAAGTAAGCCCTGAAATGTCTGGATTCAGACTCCCTTTTAAAATGAGTTTCTTGCAACCTGTATCTCCTGTTAGTGACCTGTACCCTATGATTGCAATTTGTGTAAGGCCCCTGACAGTATGGAGGTAGCAATTATGGATCAGAATGATTTATAAGTGCTGTTTGGAATACGGTGGCTAAGTGGTTAGCACTTCTGCCTAGCAGCACTAGGATTGTCGGTTTGAATCCCAACTATGACACTACCTGCCTGGAGTGTGCTTGCTCTCCCTGTACCTGTGTGGGTTTCCTTTGGGTACTGAGGTTTCCTCCTACATTCCAAAGACATGCTAGTAGGTTAACTGGCTCCTGTCTAAATTGGCTCTAGTGTGTGTATGTATGATTGCGAGTTAGAGACCTCAGATTGTACGCTTCTTGAGAGTTAGGGATGGTGTGAATGAGAAATACATATATGTAAAGCACTGTGTAAATTGACGGTGCTATATAAGTACCTGTAATAAATAAATATAATGCAGATATTTGTGAAAGTTAGAGTGGAACTATGGGCAAAACAAAAAATTACAAATATGGTGCAGTCTGTCAATAGCATTAACACAACATTCTTTATTTTTCTGAGTCTCCCTGGTAAAAAAAAGTTGTATTGCCTGGTGATTCTGCCAGTAAGCTGATTATTCTTCAAATTCCTTTACCAGACCAAGCTGTCCAGCAAAAGTGGCAGTGAGAGGGTTGAGAAAACACGGTAACCCTGACAGGGGTGCTTACAATGGTCAGCTTTTATTAATTTAAGTAAAACTTTTATCCTAAAAGTAAGAAACAAATGTTGCTGTAACTGCTTAAAAGTGTTAGATGGAGTCAGGCATAAAGTCCACTAGTCCATTTAACTCTCCACAGGTTGACAATGAAGCTGTCCAAGACTGAATGCATTGCTCTTTAACAGATACAGTAGTTGAGTGAGTGTAGATATTGCGTTATCAAGAAAAATCAAATGGTAAGATGCAATTTGTTACATTTTTGGGGGCTTACATACACTTTTAAATAAGAATACAGAAGAAAATAAGGTGTTTTAGCCTTTGTAACTAGCACAGCCCCCCTGCTTTCAAATGAGCAACTGTATGTACTAGAGTGTAGCACTGAGAATAAACCTAAACGTTCACATATTTCTGATATGTGAAGTAGTTTACAGAAAATGAAATTGTTAAAATGATGAAAGTGGTTCTAAAGGCAGAAGGTTTTTTTTTTTTTACCTTTAATGCATTTCCACTTAATTGCACAGAGCAGATAAGTATAACATGTTTGTTAACTTAAAACTAAACTCCAGGAAAACATATATACTATATATATATATATATATATATATATATATATAGAGAGATATAGATATATATATCTCTATATATATATATATATATGCCAAATGTATTGGTCGGCCTGCCTTTACACGCACATGAACTTTAATGGCATCCCAATCTTAGTCCCTTGGGTTCAATATTGAGATGGCCCACCCTTTGCAGTTATAACAGCTTCAACTCTTCTGGGAAGGCTGTCCACAAGGTTTAGGAGTGTGTCTATGGGAATGTTTGACCATTCTTCCAGAAGCGTATTTGTGAGGTCATGCAATGATGTCGGAAGAGAAGGCCTGGCTCGCAGTCTCCTTTCTCATTCATCCAAAAGGTGTTCTGTTGGGTTGAGGTCAGGACTCTGTGCAGGCCAGTCAAGTTCCTCCACCCCAAACTCACTTATCCATGTCTTTATGGACCTTGCTTTGTGCACTGGTGCGCAGTCATGTTGGAACAGGACGGGGTCCATCCCCAAACTGTTCCCACAAAGTTGTGAGCATGAAATTGTCCAAAATGTCTTGGTATGCTGATGCCTTAAGAGTTCCCTTTGCTGGAACTTGGGGGCCAAGCCCAACCCCAACCCCTGAAAAATGACCACACGCCATAGACCCCCCTCCACGAAACTTTACACTTGGTGCAATGCAGTCAGTAGTGTTCTCTTGGCAACCGCCAAACCCAGACAAGTCCATTGGATTGCCAGACAGAGAAGTGTGATTCATCACTCCAGAGAACACCTCTCCACTGATTTAGATTCCAGTGGCGGAGTGCTTTACACCACTGCATCCGATGCTTTGCATTGCACTTGATGATGTAAGGCTTGGATGCAGTTGCTTGGCCATGGAAACCCCATTCCATGAAGCTCTCTATGCATTGTTGTTGTGCTAATCTGAAGACTACATGGAGTTTGGAGGTCTTTAGCTATTGACTCTGCATACAGTTGGTGACTTCTGAGCACTACCACTTTGTTGCTGTTCTTCCCAGTTGCTTCCACTTTGTTATAATACCACTAACAGTTGACCATGGAATATTTAGTAGCAATGAAATTTCATGGATGGACTTATAGCACAGGTGGCAACCTATCACAGTACCACACTTGAATTCACTGAGTTCGTAAGAGTGACCCATTCTTTCACAAATGTTTGTAGAAGCAGCCTGCATGTCTAGATGCCTGTTGTTTTACACCTGTGGCCGTGGAGGTGATTGGAACACCTGGATCCAATAATTTGGAGATTTGGAGGGGTGTCCCAATACTTTTGGCAATATAGTGTGTGAGTGTATACATATATATATATATATATATATATATATATATATATATATATACAGTACACACACACAGTGTTCAGCATAAATGAGTACACCCCTTTTGAAAAGTAAGATTTTAATCAATATCTCAATGAACACAAACCAATTACAAAATTTTAACAAAACTGAGTTTTATAGAACATTTCGCTCATTACATGAAAGTAAGGTTAATAATATAATTTAGGTTACAACATCTTCAGTTTTACTCAAATTAGTTGATGCAAAAATGAATACATCTAACAACAACAACTACCACATCTAGTAATTTGTATGACCTCCATGATTTGTGAGGACAGCACCAATTCTTCTAGGCATGAAATGAACATGTTGGCAACATATTGCAACATCCTATCTTTTTTCCATTCTTCAAGAACGACCTCTTTAGAGCCTGGATGCTGGATGGAGAGTGCTGCTCAACTTCTCTCTTCAGAATTCCCCATAGGTGTTCGATTGAGTTCAGATCAGGAGACATGCTTGACTACTGAATCACTTTGACCCTGTTCTTCACAAATGCAACAATGTCCTTAGATGTGTGTTTTGGATCATTGTCATGTTGGAAAAGTGCACGACGACCAAGGGCACGGAGTGATGGTAGCATCAATGAAATGCAGCTCCCCGACACCAACAGCACTCATGCAGCCCCACAGAAGGACACTGCCACCACCATGTTTCACTGTAGGCACCATGCATTTTTCTTTGTACTCCTCACCTTTGCAACACCATACAGTTTTGAAGTCATCAGTTCCAAAAACATTTATCTTGGTCTCATCACTCAAGAGTATAGAGTCCCAGTAGTCGTCTTCTTTTTCAGCATGGGCTCTGGCAAATTCTAGGTGGTATCTTTTTGTGCATGGGCTTTTGGAGAGATGTGGAAATTGTCATCATTACAATCAGATGTGGACATTTTCAATTAGTTTACATACTTCATCTGTTGCAATTTGCTCAACAAAATGTCATTCCAAAGGAGGTTTGATAGCTGCAGAGATGTGATTTTTTTTAAAGAAAGTAAAAGAAAGATGTCCTACACTTCACTAGGAATTGTGATTTTTTTTTTTTTTAAATCACTGCAAAGAATAGTTTACATTTAAAGCTGTTTCTAACTAGTTATGTCTGAATTTCAAAGAAAAAGTTTTTTTTTCTGTTTATGAGTCCAAATATTAATGACCAATATGCCCGTGTATTTTGATGTACATATTACATAAACCAAGCACTAGCAATTAAACAGAAGGCATGAATCTGTGTTTGTACCATCTACTGTAGTCCTCTGTGACACTCCAGTGCAGCTAACACTACCTACAGATTAGCACTTTCTCTGTGAGACATATGCTGTTTATGTTCAGAGATTCTCTCAGTATGGCAGATGCAACATGTTGCATTATTACTTGCAAACATGTTTTATACAATTATTTTTAACTGTATATTTTGTGCATTTTAGCTAATGTATTTATTAAATTTTTAGTTTTTTTTTTATACATAATAAAATACTCTAGATTCAAGTATATAGATCTTGTATACCCTGGTGTTTGACTGTGGGCTTAATTTAAAGTGTTACAATAAAAACATTGGCAATGGGACCCACTGTGATACAAAAAGGAAAAGAAAAGTCCAACCAACTCACCTAGGTATTGGGTGGTGTCCTCGGGGCCTCATGAAAATATGATGTAAAAAAGGCTAGGGAAAGATCCCACAAGGAAGAGGTCCCAAATAAAGGCTAACTGCGGTTACGGACTAACAACATAATTTATTAACGAAAATACTAAAATTATATAACAATGTACATGACAAAAAACACCTTCACCCTACACAATAAAATATTGACAATGTTGTCAAAGGAAAATAAGAACAACTCACTCATCCGAACAATAAAGCACAGGACTAACAAAGCAAGATGCACATGGCAATGGAGACAATTATGGTATACTGCAATGGCAGCAATGATTAAACAACAAGGATCCTCTAATGGACAGTGGTATTGGGACCACTAAAGTGATGGAAGAGAATGCCACAGTACTGCAGCCACCAAAGCCGTGTGTAGCATGTGGCTTATGGATACAGTGTACAGCGGACTCAGGATGGATCCCAAAGGATATGAGAGTGTCAGCCGGGCAATGCACAGCCACAAGTCAAAGGCACTTGATCATATGTCCACAAGTAGCTTGATCTTATGTTGACAAGTTCACATATAATGATATGAGTAGATGGTCCATATACATGGTATAAGCTGTATCAACATGGTATGCAAAGTAATGTCATGCAGGTGGTAAAGAGATGTCTGGCAGTGGGTCACAGTCAAGTCCCATGCACCAAACAGCTCAACTGAGCAATTACAATGTCGAGACCAATGCCCGATAAAAGTGCAGGGGCTATAGAAGGTAATAGCTCACCGCTCCCTGGATATGATCCACTTCTTAAAATAGATGAAAGTGAGCACTGCCGTTAGGTGCAGAAAAGGTTTGCCCTCCACAGAGGATCCTACTAATGTATCTGAAGCTGCGTAGGACATTCTGGGTTGGGTGGCATGGTGGAAGGCTAGCACGTTAGGGCTCGGAAGCCTGGGTATGCTGATGCTGGTGACGTCAATGTGTTTCACCCACCGAGTCACATGGGTTCATCAGGATGACATGGCATCCATATTGAGAGCTTTATATAGGGGGACATACGTCACATTCCAATAATTTTCCTTAAAGCTATAGCCACCATGTTACATAAGCATCAAATATAGTAAATGCATTTACAAGCATTGTATACATACCGGTATGTAAAAAATGGTAACGAATGGATGAAAATGCAAACTACAAAAGTTATTGACTGAACAAACCTATTTTTTTTACAAGTAAACATTTACGACCATTCTTACCTGCACTGGTGAATAAGAAATCTTAACACATGGCCCACACCAGGGAAGGGAACGATGAAGGAGGAGGGGAAGAAAGGAGGGAAAGGGAGATGAAGGAAAAAAGGAGGGGAGGGGAAGGAAGGGGGGGGGGGGAAGAGGGAGGGAGGGAGGGAAAGGTGGGGGAGAGAGAGTGTTGGGGGTAATGTAGAAGGAGGGAAGGCAGGGAAGATGTAACCAAAGTTATGGTTCCAAAAATACCTGCAGACTCATCTCAGTATTGACACCCCTTGGTGCTAGAGTACCTAACTGGAAAATCCATTCTTTTTCTATGCCTAGGAGTACAGTGTCAAAGTCTCCTCTGTGATTGGATAAGTTTAAAGCATAAAACACCTTAACCCTAAGGCCTTCAGGCGAAGATGCATGACAGTCAACAAAATGCTGTGCTAGTGGTGTCTTATCCTGTTTAGTAGAGATACTTGTGAGGTGTTTGTGTGTGTGTGTATATATATATATATATATATATATATATATATATATATATATATATATATATTAATTGGCATTTTGTTTTACCAATGTACATTTTCCTGCATGAATATTCAAGCATATATAGAACCCATGTAGTGGCACAGTTGATAAATTGCCATATAAAGAATTCTTTTTGATGATCCACATCTGTAAATCTGTCTGTTAGATCAACATACTTACAGATATGGCATCAATCACAAGGGTACGTACCCTTAAGGGGGGGTAATTCCGTCAACCAGGTCATCGTAGGTGTACATTTGAACTCAGTTTGCACTAGGTTGTCCCGCAGATTAGGTGCCCTTTTAGCTAACAACCGGGGCCTTGGACCCACTATTTCATTAAGTTCAGGGGACTGAGTGAGAATATGCTAGTGCTGAGTGAGAACATTACGTACATCCTTCCACTGAACAACGTAACGGGTGATGATACGAACCAGGGCTGTGGATAGGAGTTGAATCCTGTTTATTCTCAGTCAAAAGTTGATCATGTTTCCTCATTGAGGCTTTCTTATGTGATCACCAGATTACTTCATGGGAGTACCCCCTATTACGGAATCTCCCATAGAGTTCATCCACCTCAGACCTGTAGTCACACTCACTGGAACAGTTCCTACGAATCCTAAGGAACTGACCAGTAGGTATGCCATTTATCGGGGATTTAGGATGATGACGGGAGGCCGATAGATAAAGTATTATCTGTTGTTTTTTTCCTGAAAGTCTTGGTTTTTAGTTTCTCATCCTCAGTAAAGGTCAAGGAAGGGAATCTTATAAAAGTCAAAATTGTAGTTTAGTCAAATATTCCTATTACTGATGTTTAATTCTAGTAGGAATTGCTGAAGTTCATCCTCTGAGCCATCCCTTAGCATCAGGACATCATCAGTGTACTTCAACCATAGTCTGACATGGTCAAGGTACATTGGCGAACAGTAAACGGCCTCCTCCCACCACCCAAGATGTAGACAGGCGTAAGAGGGTACCCATAGAAGTTCCCTTTATCTGGTGATAATTGATTCCAGAGAACTGAAAATATTTATAGCTGAGAGCAAATTTGAGAAGTTCCAAAATGAACTCATTCTGAGCTCCCAGCTCAGGATAGTGAAGATCAAGAAAATGAGCCACCGCACCCATTCCTCATTGATGGGGAATGGAAGTGTAGAGCAACTCAACGTCAATATAAACTAATATTGTTCCTGCTTGGACTTCTACATTGTTTAATTTTATAAGGACATCACGAATGTCCTGGACGTACGAGGATAGGGATGTTACCATTTGTTTTATAAGGGCATCTAAGTACTTCCCAGTGTGCTCCAGTGGTCCTTTGAAGGCAGATATAATGGACCTCCTTTGAGGGTTGTTTAAACTTTTGTGTACTTTAGGGATAGTATATATTGTTGGAATATGGGGAGTGCAGGGACCAGAGCACAGTAACCTGTTACTATATATGGGTGTAACATATTGTAAAAGTTAAACCTATCCTTTTGTTCCAGTGACAAATGTGAACTTTCAGATTTCACATCTCGTTCTGGCTCAGTGACAATGACAAAAACAACTTTAAAAACTATATAAGATAGATAGTGCCTTAAAGTATCAGATTTGCCCAAATTGTAGCATCTCCTAGATTGTAAGCTCCAAGGAGCAGGGCCCTCCTATCCCTCTTGTATTGAACTATATTGCTGCTGTATTGTCTCCCGTTCTATTGTAAAGCGCTGAGCAAACAGTTGGCGCTATATAAATCCTTTATTATAATAATATAATAATAAATCTAACTGGCAATATTAAACTCCTACATCCACGTTTTCCAAAGAAAATAAAGCATATATTTGCAGAAAACAAATGTGCATTTGTGTTTGCACATGAGGCTACCAAGAATTACAGCCATGTTCAATGGATCATGGGTGCAATGCACAAGCTTCTGCAGACTCTTCCTCCAGCTCTATCTCTTTACTGAGGTATGAGTTTTCAGTGTGTCAATGGACTTTGATTGTGATAATCAATGCACATGTGTTCTACTGAGAACTACAAGTCTGTCTGCAACAGAGGCAAATGGGACATGTAGTTATCACTTTTAATGCTATCACAGGGAATGTAAATATCCCCTATAACTTCAATGGGTATTGTCATATATTCTTTTTTGAGAAATCTGGGTCTATCAGACTCTTGATATCTCCTCTGCTCTTACATTATCTAATCTCACCAAGATCGGTGTGATCAGATGCTTTCCCAATTTACAAATGACACTGTTTATATCCTGAGAAACTGAAGTGCAATGTGACACTATCTTGGAGGGGTGTGAAAACCACAGGAGCACAAATCACATATATAGGTGATTTTGCGCACCCGTGCCGCCCTGTAGCAGTATTTCTGAAATAGGGAGGTCAGGAAGCCGTAAAGTAATGCAGCGCCGTAATGCAAACCGCTTCTTTAACTGACAATTACGTGGCCATGCAATGCTACACCCAAATTAAATTTACGTCTTTTTTTTCCACGAATTGAGCTTTCTTTTGGTGGTATTTGATTGCTTATGCGTGTTTTGTTTTTTGCGCTATAAAAAAAACAATAAACGACAATTTTGAGAAAAAAGATTTTTTGGACTTTTGCTATTAAACATGTCCAGTAAAAAAATTTAAAAACCAAATTTCATCATAAATTTAGGCCAAAATGTATTCTGCAACATGTCTTTGCTAAAAAAAAAAAAAAAAAAAAAAAAAATCCCAATACGTGTAAATTAATTGATTTACGTGAAAGTTATAGCGTTTACAAATGGCGGTATAGATACTGGAATTTTTTATTTTTATACTAATAATGGCGGCGATCAGTGACTTATTCCGGGACTGTGGCAGGCATTCTGACTCTAGGGGGAACTGACTTGGTGTCACTGACATTCGCAGTGACACCAATACAGTGATCTGTGCTAAAAAAAAAAGCACTGACACTGTACTAATGGCACGGGGCAGGAAGGGGTTAACATGAGGGGCAATCAAAGGGTTAACTGTGTGATGGGATTGTTTTACTAGGGGGCGGGGGGGTGTGCTTCACTGTAAGCACACTGCACTGGATGGCTGTGCTCAGCCACCAAGAGCAGTGTGCCCAAACTGACAGGGATGAGGATTGTTGGTAAACAATACAAGCCCTCCTCCCTGTCTGTGATCGCCGGTAATCACTGGCCAGGACCCGGTGATTGACACCCGGGACTGCGATCGGCGGCGCTTGCAGCTCACATGTGCCCCCTACTCAGAAATGCAGAATCACGTATATATATACATGATCCTGTGCACAGGGACCACCCTGTAGCAGTAAATGTACTATAGGGCGGTCCTTAAGCCTTTAAGAATAAACCTCTATAAACTTGTATAGCGCCGACTCAGGCGGAGCTGCTAGCTATAATGGGTCTTCTGTTTCTGACCTCTACCTTCTCAAAGTGCTGTTATTTTCTATTGTATTTAGATCTTCAGCATTTCAATGCACTTCATGTTCTTCTTATTTATTATAATGGTCACAAACTTTGCATATTCTCGAGAGTCACCAGAATGACTTTACTTTCAAGCAGCATATGCAGCCCCCTTAATCAGTGAAAGGTTAAGATCAAACAATCAAATGGCATGACGTTTTCTACTAAGCTCATCAGCAGATGCAAAAGATCTACTGGTTGTATCTCATGAATGTCTAGCAGCTGCAAGTGTCTTCTAATTTGTTTGATTTTCTATACTTCAAGTTCAGTGAAGAATGTTAACCCTGATACTGCATAGAGGTTTAGAGGTCACATTGATTTAATTAAAAAAAATCATTATAAGATATTTTCACACATTTACAGAACTAATTTCTGTGAATTCCTTCAGGTAATATTCTTTTCTAACTTAAGTGAATGTGGTTCTAAAGGCAATTTTTTATTTTTTTTTTAAGTAACAAACATGTCATCCTTACCTGCTCTGTGCCCTAATGCTCCTCTTTACGGGTCCCCCACCAACAATCCTAGCCCCTCCCTTCCTCCCTGCAAAGTGCCACCATATTGTGTCAATGGCTCTGTGTGCCCATTGACACACACAGCGCAGCTAAACTCCACCCCCCACTCTCTCACTGGCTGTGATTGACAGCAGCAGGAGCCAATAGCTCCCGATGATGCATCTCTGTTCTAGGGAGGAGAGAGAGCACAGCTGCTGTTGTGCACATCACTGGTTCAAGATCAGGCTCAGGTAGGTATCTAGGAGATGTTGAAGGGGAGACTTGCATGCAGAAGTTTTTTTGCCTTCTGCCTTTACCACTTGAAGTGCAGACACATGAATTGTTGCAGGTATTATTTAGGAATTCCAACACTAACAAGCTGTGGTAAGTTCAAATAAATAACTTTGCGTATTACCAGTGGACATAATAGGATTTAATGATACAGTTTGAGCCTCGGATAATGTGCAATTTTTTCAGTGTAGCATGTTCTTCTTTTAGAGAATAATAAAATATATTTTTAGGAAGAGCATATGTTGGGTTGTTTGGCGGTCAGTAGTAAGTAATGCACACAGTAGAGTGCACAGAGTCATCTCCACTATAGACCAGTGTTTTTCAACCTTTTTTTGTGCAAAGGCACACTTTTTTCATGAAAAAAATCACGAGGCACACCACCATTAGAAAATGTTAAAAAAATTTATTGAAAAACTTTTTGACTTGAGGGCCACAATGGGTTCATATATTGGACCCGGGGGCCGGACCAAGAGTAGATGAATGATGTGTATGTGTCATCCATAGTAAGTATAGTAATATTCCCCCATAGTAAGCATAGTAATTAATCCCCCATATAGTAATTCATCCCCCATATAGTAATTCATCCCCCATAGTAATTCATCCCCCATAGTAATTAATCCCCCATATAGTAATTCATCCCCCATAGTAATTAATCCCCCATATAGTAATTCATCCCCCATAGTAATTAATCCCCCATATAGTAATTCATCCCCCATAGTAATTCATCCCCCATAGTAATTCATCCCCCATATAGTAATTCATCCCCCATAGTAATTAATCCCCCATATAGTAATTCATCCCCCATAGTAATTCATCCCCCATAGTAATTCATCCCCCATATAGTAATTCATCCCCCATATAGTAATTCATCCCCCATATAGTAATTCATCCCCCATAGTAATTCATCCCCCATATAGTAATTAATCCCCCATAGTAATTAATCCCCCATATAGTAATTCATCCCCCATAGTAATTCATCCCCCATAGTAATTCATCCCCCATATAGTAATTCATCCCCCATATAGTAATTAATCCCCCATAGTAATTCATCCCCCATATAGTAATTCATCCCCCATATAGTAATTCATCCCCCATATAGTAATTCATCCCCCCTATAGTAATTCATCCCCCATATAGTAATTCATCCCCCATATAGTAATTCATCCCCCATAGTAATTCATCCCCCATATAGTAATTCATCCCCCATATAGTAATTCATCCTCCATATTAATTCATCCCCCATATTAAGTCCCCAAGCCCCCCCTGTGTCAATTCACTTACCTTTGCTC
This sequence comes from Staurois parvus, assembly GCF_062004578.1. Classification (NCBI taxonomy): domain Eukaryota; kingdom Metazoa; phylum Chordata; class Amphibia; order Anura; family Ranidae; genus Staurois; species Staurois parvus. The sequence goes on from NW_028318157.1 coordinate 2,733,949, forward strand.
CGCGCGTTCCTCTCGCCGTGTTCCCGCGCCGTTCCGGTGTAGCATGAAAATCTGTCTCCTATGAGGATCTGTCCCCCTCGACGTATCTGCGCATGTGCCAGTTTCAGGCATTAGCAGCCGATCGGCGATCTCCGGCACATGCGCAGATACGTCGAGGGGGACAGATCATCCTGACAGTATCACGATCCGCGGGCCGAATTAAAAGGTCCGCCGGGCCGTAGTTTGCCCATTGCTGTTCTAATGATTGGTCTATTTGTGAGCCGAGGCCACATGTTACGGATGAAATTGCATTTTTTCCCACGGCACACCAGACAATATCTCACGGCACACTAGTGTGCCGCGGCACAGTGGTTGAAAAACGCTGCTATAGACAACAGAAAAGTGACCAATCTGGCAGTGAGAACCTGTCATTATAGCCTGCTGCCCCTCTTGCAACACCACTCTCCCCTTTAATCCACTTCCAGCCCACTGTCCGCAGGGATAGCCCTGAACACACCAGACCTTTTGCTTGCTCTGTCAACACAGATTGCAGCCTGCAGTGTTCCTGCGGGAAGTTCATATTACTTACAGTATGGGTGTCAAAGTGGAGGCCCTCCAGCTGTTGCCAAACTACAAGTCCTATAAGGCATTGCAAGATTGACAGTTACAAGCATGACTCCCAAAGGTAAAGGCATATTGGGACTTGTAGTTTGGCAACAGCTGGAGGGCCGCCAGTTTGACACCCCTGACTTACAGTGTAAATGGCTGCTAACTCAATTATATATCACTCCACCATCCAGGACAACCAGGTTGCCGGAACTTTATCCAATATAAAAAAAAATTCCCCTCTTTTGATCTTGCCACCTGAGCCCCTGTGCTGAACTGATGGGGCCCAGGAAAGTTTATCTTACTTGCTAGCAATGCTGGGAGCTGCAGCGGAAGGAATTACAGCTGCCTGCACCCACTGCAAACCACCCACTGGGGTTTGCCCAACCCCTCTGTTGGAATGTGGGGCCTGGGCCCTGTACAGTTGTACCCTCTGTCGGCAACCCTGTAAACGCCTATTATATTTCCCAAGCACTTACAACATAAACAGCAAAAACAGTGTTGTTTCTGTATGGCATTTTTTCTTTTAAAAAGAGTCAAGCTATTCTTTTCTAGATTATACTGTACTATTTTAAACTAAAGGATTTTTTGTAGGAATATTACATTCATATGTTTAAATTTAAACTATAGTCTGTTTTTGTACACTTAGGCAATTTGGTATCATTGTGTCTAGAGAAAGTGACCTGATAAAGCATTCCATAATGATCCATATGTTCCAGCGATAGCAACTGTGACCGTCAATGCCAGGAAGTCTGCAACTAATGAGACTTATCAGCTAAATGCAATCAAGGAGGATTGCTGTAACATGGAATCTCTTCACTAATATGTTTAAAGCAATTAGGTTATTGACTACAGTAAATAGCATCTGGCAAAAGATGAGCTACTGGGTCATATCTAGCAAGGTGGTTTTCACAACTAACAGATGAGTAAATAAATTATAAATGTATCTCTGTAAAAATAAATTGTACATAACTGTTAACAATAAGATATTAAATTAGAGGGCAACAAAGTTTTTAAATCTGGGCTGTATGTTATGGTTGGAATGTATGTGAACCAGGTCAACCAGACCTGAGGTTTTTTCTAGTTTTAAAATTGGCCTACACTTAAACAAGTACAAATGTGGTGACCTTCAAAGCTCCCAGTAGCAATGATGGGGTACACTTTACCTTAACAGGGCCCACAACTTCACCCATAGAACTGGCAAATTTGTGAAAAAGTGGTGAGTGTAATTAGCTAGTGGCTCACTCTATCCCTGGAAATATTTAAATCAACTTTGAAATGTACTGTATACAGTATGTGCAGCTATTGCATAATAATAATTTATGAAATATAAATAACAGGATAGAGGGATAAAACATATTGAGTGAGACTGCAGGAAATTATATACATTTTTAAGGTAAAAAGGAAAGGAGGGACAATATGCAGCTAAGATCAAGAACACAGGGAAAAGACCTCAAACTAGCAGGAGAAAAGATCAAACTTAACCTTAGCAAATATGCTATTATCTTACAGAAAGAGAGTAATTACTGCTTGAAACAGACTTCCAGCCAAAGCAGAGATTCAGTCAACAGTAAGTGAACTTAACTAGTTCAGCTGTTTGGATGTACTACATATGTCCAAAGAGTGAACCCTTAAGAAAAAGCTGGTGGCTGCAGCAGCAGCTTTCAGCCTGTGCCCATTTTCTTCAACCAGCTTTTGGCTTGACATTGAAAGTATTGCTGCAGCTTTACTATCTCTGATCACATTCACAGTGTGGGTGGTGTAGTGCTCCTGCTGACACCCCCTTGTGGTTCCTTGGCTCTCCTGCTTTTTTTTTGGAGCCCAGGACCACAACTGCCAACATTAGGATGGAGAGCGGGTGGAGAGAATGATTTTGTCACTTCCATGTTCAGATCAGGGGCAGACTGACAACTCATGGGACCCCCAGGCAATAGGGGATCATGGGGCCCCTGTGTCCTTGCCCAAACTCAAAAAAGTCTATGAAAAAGATACCAGGGGCATTTCATGGGGCCCCCTACTGACCTCGGGCAGTGTCCAAGTTTCCAAATGGTCAGTCCGCCCCTGGTTCAGATCCTCCATTTTTCTAGCTGGTACAGCCAGGGGAGCATCTAACTATGCAGATCTGTGCTTTGGTTAGATGTTGCAAAGGGCAAGGGAGTGGGGACTATTAAAGAGTACCTGTCATCTGCCCAATGCTATCACCTAGGGGTTTAATAACCCCTTTGTGATAGCAATAAAATTAAAATAATCAAAAGAAAAAAGTTTAAAAACAAAAATATTATATTAAAATTTATTTAAAAAATTGCTGTAAGCCCCAATGCCTCGTACACTCCTACAAATGCAATCCCAGGGTGTGCATGTGTATGCAAACCGTAGTCCCACCGCACATGTATGTTATCGTTGCGAACGTCAGTGACAGCAGTAATTCTAGCACCAAAGCTCCTGATTAACTCTAAAATGATGAGCTGTAAAGGCTTTTAGAATTTCACCTATGGATATTTTTGGGTACCGTAGTTTTTTGCGATATAATGGGCGCATGCAGTTTTAAGACGTCACATGTTTGGTATCTATATACTCAATGCAACCTCATCTTTTCTATTTTACCAATAAAATGGGTATTATATTGTGTTTGTTTACACTAAAATTCATGCTATTATATTTTTATTCTGAAAATTTGCGTTTGATAAACAGTTGCGCAAATACTGTTCAGCATACAATATTGCAACTACCATCTTTTTATTCTACAGGGCTGTTACTTTCAGAAAATATATATTGTTCTGGGGGGTTAAGTAACTGTCTTGCCAAAAATGAAGATTATTACATGTGTACAAAAAATGAAAATAATTGCTCTAATGATGAACTAGTTAAATATGCTTGGGAGTTAAAAAAAAGAAAAAAAAAGGTGCATACATGATATACCACTTGGTTCTTTTCTGTTGTCAGTCTATGTTTCTAGAAAAATATTTTCCATAGTTGGTAAGTAGCTTCTGCTTTTTTTGGATCATTTATTAATAGTTGTAACTGTTTTGAAGAATGTGGCTTTGAAATAACAACTTCCAAAGTCAGATTTTAGGTCCTTAGACTAATGTGGGTTTGTTGCCTTAGAAACCATGTACCACAGTGCTAATAATATGTTAAAATTAGATTTTCAGATTCGAGCCTTAGCGCTAAATTTCCTCATCTCAGAGTTCCAGATGGTGGATGCCCAGGGATGGTGCAGTCCATAAGAAGCTGTTGTGCACACATGTTCTTCTTCTAATGATAGTACAATAGTTTATAGTGCTGATATAAATCGCAAATATTGCAAATAATTTATAACATTCTGGGAATATTATACTTTATTCATAATGTTCTCTGCTCTGGATTAGCTGAAATGCAATAAAGACTGAAGGCAAGACTGTCTGAGGTACCACAGCCTTTTCCTGCTAGTATGCATTGAAGCTAGCTATAAATGTGGGAACCCCATAACAAAATTATTTTAGGGGTTCCCAATATTTTTTATTGGGCACATGCCAGCCACTGAGCCTTAGGTCATTATAAAGCAATAACATTGCAATATAATGTTTTTAGCAATCTGCTCAACTGGTACTAATGCTAGTGGTAGTAGTGTTTTCAGATAATGTAGCATTTCTTTTTCCTGAAAACAAATGCATTTTATGTTTAAACCCTTGTTAAGGACATTAAGGCAAACTACAAAGCAACCAGTTATCAGTTTAAAGCAGTTGGAACAAAAGATGATTTATTTCTAGTTGCTATGGGATACTGTATAACGAAAAAAGCCAATAGAAGTAATGACACCATGAAAATTATGGTCATCAAAAAGACATTTCCAGAACAATCCTACAGCACACCAAATTGCACAGTAAGCCATTTAACCTGCCTATACAATGAAAACAAAGCATTCACTAGTTCTACAATTGTTCTTGTTAGTGTAGCACCTGTAAGACACATCCATAACAGATGAATAGACTTTATTAGAAAAAATGACAGTAAGCCCTGCATATAAGTATTGGTTGAACAGCATTAAAGGCAATAGGCTGTAAGCAGTACAGTTCAATATTACAGTAAGGTAATAGGGCTGGCATTAGTTCTCTTTAAAGCCAGTGAAAGACTTTCTCTAAAAAGCACTAAGTGAGTGGAGAATGGTGCTGCAAAGAACAATGCTAAACAACAATCAGTGCAGTAATTATCCCCATTATGTATCAGTAGGGATGCAGCTATCTGCTGGAGCCTAATTAACTTTAGTTCCTATACTGGAAAAAGTGGCCACACACTGCAGATGAATGCTGATATAAATAGAAGTTGATTCCTATATATGCTGTATGCCAAGCACCATGGGCAAAGGATGGTTGACCTGTTTCACGCAAAAGCATGCCTAATCATAACCCTTTTTAGTCCCTAACAAACACCTGGCCAGTGGGCAAATCTGCAACAATGTCTGCCGTTGGGGCATTTCCACTGCAATGGTGGAATGTTGAACTTTCAAAAGAAGGCATCGTTATCCACAGGGCAAAAGTATTCCCTTAAGTAGTGTCCCTGAAAGTGCAAACAAAGTTCAAGAAATACAAGGATAGTCATAGGCCACTCACCAATCTTACATTCAGCAGTTGTTCTTATTGGATGTAGTCTGCCCTTGGATGGTCACTCCTGCAAATATTATGGAGGCAGATAGGAAAATGGGACCTCCCTTTGATGTATGGAGACAGCCAGTGTCCCTTATAAAGAGGCATACAGTAGGTGTTTCTGCTCAGCAACCACATAGGAAAACCTTATCCTTGGTTGTACGGGCTGACTCCTCTCCCCGGGGGTCTGTTGATTTAACTGTCTGCCTTGCCCTTGCTCTTGTTTTCAGGGATTCTCTGTCTCCCTGCTCTGCTTTAGCCTGCACTTCCCTTTTCTATTTCTTTCCCTAAAAGCTCCACACAGCTGAAAGTCCCTTCCGTAGTACTCTTTGCTTAAGCCAATGAAATTGGCTAGTCTTTCTGGACTTCCTTGCTGCCCAGCCTGCCTATCGCTCCTCTTTGGTGGGTGAGGTAAACTTCATTCCTCCTTTGGGTCTTGTTGGCATGCTAACAAAAATCAGCAGTTGTCTTTTGGCCATAACCCATTCAACAGCATTATGCTGGTCAATGAGGTCACCCATTGGGTACAGAATATGATGGATAATAGAGGGTCATGGGAGTAAGAGATTTATTTTTTTATGGCAGCCCTAGGGGGTAATTGTGCTGACTGGTGGAATCTTGTAAACTGTGGGGTTGATTTGCTGAAACTGTAGAGTGCAAAATCTGGTGCAGCTGTGCATGGTAGCCATTCAGCTTTTAACTTCAGCTTGTTTAATTAGGCTTTGACAAAATAACTTGGAAGTTGATTGGTTTCTATGCAGAGTTGCACCAAATGTTGCACCCTCCAGTTTTAGCAAATCAATGCCAGTATGCACAATCAGGATTAGATCTATATAGTAACCTAACTATATCCATCAGATCATGTTTCAGTTAAAATCAGACATGCAAATATAATAAATGTGAAGGTTGTGTGATGCGTATAGGTGTCATTTAGTATATTTTATTATTTTTGGATATTGGAGGCATTTTAATCAGATCGGGACCAATGAAACTTCTTTAAAGAAATGCTTTTATAATGCTTTCAACAGGTGCATAATAATACATCTGGTAACCGCAATTACTTGACGTGATTGTTTGATTTCACTGTTTAAACCACTTGTCATTTTCGCTTGCAAGTTGTACCAGTGACCTCTAATGTATGAATAGTTATATGGCAGCATAATGTGAACTAAAAAACTTAAAAGAGGCACTTTTCTGATAAATGACTGATCTGATACATATTTCTATCTCTGAAAAGAGATGGATGTTTCCAAGAGGCAGAATGTTGTTTTGTTATGTTTTAGCTACTAACAAAGATTATCAAAATTTGATTATCTGCAGCTAGGGAAAAGACATATCACACAGGGAAATCTTTCTATTACAATTCACAAATCATTCTTTATGGCTTCCTTTCATTGATTAATCTGCAGAAAGATGCACTCACTCCTACTTGTAACATCAAACTAATTTCACATTCTGTCAGACCAGCAGATTCTGTTAAATCTGCATTTAATGTTCACTTGCCTATTTGAAAATTAACAAGGAACTGTAAAGAACATTGGAACATCCAACTATGCAATTTCTCACCAATATATTTCTTTTTGTAAGAGAAGAGAACATCAAAAATGTTGACTTCTATTAAAAATAAATGTTTGCACCATTAATTTGCTTCCCTGAACCTGTATTATATCTGGTTTGAAGGCAGGCATTCATAATAGCATTTGAAGTAAAAATCGTGACCATTTAATGTAAAAATTGAGCTACCGGAGTCTTAGAGTCTTATAGTGGCAGACTAGGACAGAACATACTTGCACTCAAGGTAACCAAATAAAACATCACTAGAGAACCAGACTGATTGGTTGAAGTGGGGTGGCTCAAATATGCATCCAAAAACCCCTTTCACATGGAGGTTCCAATTGGGTCCGCATATCAGTTTTTTAAGTGGACCCGATCGGAACCTGTATTCTCCTTTATGGAGCGGTGGGTGTAAACGGACATGTTTCCATGAACCCACCTGCATCCAATTCGATCTTCCAAAAAGATATGGGTGGGGATCTGCAGGTTGGATTGGATGGTAGTTGGGTGTAAAAGGACAGGAGGTCTATTTACAGCTGACCGCCCATAGATGAGAGCAGTTCTGCACAAGCAGAGAGGACACAGACCTGTCATCCTCCTGCTTAGCAGATCCACTGCTGAGTAAGCAGATTGCAACCACAGTCCACACTGCATGAAAGGGGCCTTAAATTCTTACAAACATACATGCATATCCACTTTCAGCATTGGAGGAAACATTACCTACCAGCATGTTTTTAGGTTGTATAAAGAAATTGGAACAAGTGACAAAACTGCAACCTTTCCTAAACTGCATATTTTATTCTCAGTTGAAGTAGGCCTAGGATTTTCTCTAGTATGCTCACATAGCAAACACAATGTTGTAATCTCAGCAGATTTCACAGTATATTTCATATAAGTATTCTAATATATTGCAGCTTCACAGCTCAGTTTACACTGGAAAACATCTATGAAAGCAACACAGGTTTTAATATTAGCTCAAATAACATATGGTCTACATCCTCTAGGGCAGATAGACCCTATAGCACTCACATGAACTGTACATGTGGGCAATGTATCTCTTCTTCCCATCTGTAGTTGGATGATTCTTAAATAACCTGTGTAATAATTAGACAGTACAAGGTATAAATGTTTATTTGTAGTCACTAAAACGTTGTTTGATCCTTTTAATATATGTATTTAAATCCAGCTACTTTGCATTATATCAGAATCAAAGTGTCCTTTGAGAATTAATCCGTTGTTGTGTAATTCATCTGTCAAACATTCAAAATAGGATTTAGGCATCAAAAGTCATTGCCATAGTCAGCAGTTGTGATCTTATCAGCTGGGATTTCACAAGAAATGGGACTGACTGACAGAGCAAAGGAACGTCTGTAAGAAAAGGGACTTGTGTGTCTGGAACTTGCAGCTTTAGGCAGGCAAGGTGACCCCATCTAAAGTCACTTTGTTATCGAAGGTTTTAACTGTTATGTTTCCAGAACAGTTTTTTTTGTGACTAGGCTTTGAATGCTATCATTCATTTCTACAGCAATGTTTTGGTTGCTGGTTAAAACGGAACACATAAATATTCTTTGAGAATGCTCTTTGCATCGGGACATTTTTTTTTATTAGTTCAGCTGCTGCATTTATACTGATGTATTCAAAGGTGAACAAATAAAGCAATTAGAGATGAGCGAATTTCTCAAAAATTCGATTCGGCTGATTCGGCGAATTCCAGTGTGAAATTCGATTCGATGCGAATTTCTTCGCTACGAAGATGACTTATAAAAAGGGTTTCTAGGCTTCAGAGAGCCTTTAAATTAGTGCAGAACACTGTACCTTTAATTTAAATGCCCTTGGAGATGAGGAAAGAGAAGGAGAAGGAGAAGGAGAAGGATGAGAAGAAGGAGAAGGATGAGAAGAAGGAGAAGGAGAAGGATGAGAAGAAGGAGAAGGAGAAGGATGAGAAGAAGAAGGAGAAGGATGAGAAGAAGAAGGAGAAGGATGAGAAGAAGGAGAAGGATGAGAAGAAGGAGAAGGAGAAGGATGAGAAGAAGGAGAAGGATGAGAAGAAGGAGAAGGAGAAGGATGAGAAGAAGGAGAAGGAGAAGGATGAGAAGAAGGAGAAGGATGAGAAGAAGGAGAAGGATGAGAAGAAGGAGAAGGAGAAGGATGAGAAGAAGGAGAAGGAGAAGGATGAGGAGAAGGAGAAGGATGAGAAGAAGGAGAAGGATGAGAAGAAGGAGAAGGAGAAGGATGAGAAGAAGGAGAAGGATGAGAAGAAGGAGAAGGAGAAGGATGAGAAGATGGAGAAGGAGAAGGATGAGAAGATGGAGAAGGAGAAGGATGAGAAGAAGGAGAAGGATGAGAAGAAGGAGAAGGAGAAGGATGAGAAGAAGGAGAAGGAGAAGGATGAGAAGAAGGAGAAGGAGAAGGATGAGAAGAAGGAGAAGGATGAGAAGAAGGAGAAGGATGAGAAGAAGGAGAAGGATGAGAAGAAGGAGAAGGAGAAGGATGAGAAGAAGGAGAAGGAGAAGGATGAGGAGAAGGAGAAGGATGAGAAGAAGGAGAAGGATGAGAAGAAGGAGAAGGAGAAGGATGAGAAGAAGGAGAAGGATGAGAAGAAGGAGAAGGAGAAGGATGAGAAGAAGGAGAAGGAGAAGGATGAGAAGATGGAGAAGGAGAAGGATGAGAAGAAGGAGAAGGAGAAGGATGAGAAGAAGGAGAAGGAGAAGGATGAGAAGAAGGAGAAGGATGAGAAGAAGGAGTAGGATGAGGAGAAGGAGAAGGATGAGAAGAAGGAGAAGGATGAGAAGAAGGAGAAGGATGAGAAGAAGGAGAAGGATGAGAAGAAGGAGAAGGATGAGAAGAAGGAGAAGGATGAGAAGAAGGAGAAGGAGAAGGAGAAGCAGAAGGAGAAGGATGAGAAGAAGGAAAAGGAGAAGGATGAGAAGATGGAGAAGGAGAAGGATGAGAAGAAGGAGAAGGATAAGGATGAGAAGAAGGAGAAGGAGAAGGATGAGAAGATGGAGAAGGAGAAGGATGAGAAGAAGGAGAAGGAGAAGGATGAGAAGAAGGAGAAGGAGAAGGATGAGAAGAAGGAGAAGGAGAAGGATGAGAAGAAGGAGAAGGATGAGAAGAAGGAGAAGGATGAGAAGAAGGATGAGAAGAAGGAGAAGGATGAGAAGAAGGAGAAGGAGAAGGATGAGAAGAAGGAGAAGGATGAGAAGAAGGAGAAGGATGAGAAGAAGGATGAGAAGAAGGATGAGAAGAAGGAGAAGGATGAGAAGAAGGACAGTTCTGTGACAGTTTCTGTCTATTTCTGACAGTTCTGGGACATTCACTCCATACAGCTGTTTCAACCGCTGTATGGAGGGAATGTCATAGAACTGTCAGAAATAGACTATTAATGACAGTTCTGGGACTGTCCTTCCATACAGCGGTTGAAACATTGTATCTATTTGTTTCCATAAATGACATTCTGCAAATACACTTAGAGGAGCGCTGCAGATACACTTTTTGCCGGCTTGGAATTAATCTTATTTTCATCCTACTTCTTCTTCTTCATCCTCATCCTCATAAGAAGAAAAAGAAGAAGTAGGATGAAAATAAGAATAATTCCAAGCCGGCAAAAAGTGTATCTGCAGCGCTCCTCTAAGTGTATCTGCAGAATGTCATTTATGGAAAAAAATAGATACAATGTTTCAACCGCTGTATGGAGTGAATGTCCCAGAACTGTCATAAATAGTCTATTTCTGACAGTTCTGGGACATTCACTCCATACAGCTGTTTCAACCGCTGTATGGAGGGAATGTCATAGAACTGTCAGAAATAGACTATTAATGACAGTTCTGGGACTGTCCTTCCATACAGCGGTTGAAACATTGTATCTATTTGTTTCCATAAATGGATCCATTTATGGAAACAAATAGATACAATGTTTCAACCGCTGTATGGAAGGACAGTCCCAGAACTGTCATTAATAGTCTATTTCTGACAGTTCTATGACATTCCCTCCATACAGCGGTTGAAACAGCTGTATGGAGTGAATGTCCCAGAACTGTCAGAAATAGACTATTTATGACAGTTCTGGGACTGTCCTTCCATACAGCGGTTGAAACATTGTATCTATTTTTTTCCATAAATGACATTCTGCAAATACACTTAGAGGAGCGCTGCAGATACACTTTTTGCCGGCTTGGAATTAATCTTATTTTCATCCTACTTCTTCTTCTTCATCCTCATCCTCATAAGAAGAAAAAGAAGAAGTAGGATGAAAATAAGAATAATTCCAAGCCGGCAAAAAGTGTATCTGCAGCGCTCCTCTAAGTGTATCTGCAGAATGTCATTTATGGAAAAAAATAGATACAATGTTTCAACCGCTGTATGGAGTGAATGTCCCAGAACTGTCATAAATAGTCTATTTCTGACAGTTCTGGGACATTCACTCCATACAGCTGTTTCAACCGCTGTATGGAGGGAATGTCATAGAACTGTCAGAAATAGACTATTAATGACAGTTCTGGGACTGTCCTTCCATACAGCGGTTGAAACATTGTATCTATTTGTTTCCATAAATGGATCCATTTATGGAAACAAATAGATACAATGTTTCAACCGCTGTATGGAAGGACAGTCCCAGAACTGTCATTAATAGTCTATTTCTGACAGTTCTATGACATTCCCTCCATACAGCGGTTGAAACAGCTGTATGGAGTGAATGTCCCAGAACTGTCAGAAATAGACTATTTATGACAGTTCTGGGACATTCCCTCCATACAGCGGTTTCCGGCAAAAAGTGTATGTGCAGAGTTCCTCTATTCTGCAGATACACTTAGAGGAGCTCTGCAGATACACTTAGAGGAGCTCTGCACATACACTTTTTGCCGGCTTGGAATTATTCTTATTTTCATCCTACTTCTTCTTCTTCTTCTTCATCCTCATCCTCATCCTCTTCTTCTTCTTCTGAGGATGAGGATGAAGAAGAAGAAGAAGAAGAAGAAGTAGGATGAAAATAAGATTAATTCCAAGCCGGCAAAAAGTGTATGTGCAGAGCTCCTCTAAGTGTATCTGCAGAGCTCCTCTAAGTGTATCTGCAGAATAGAGGAACTCTGCACATACACTTTTTGCCGGCTTGCAATTATTCTTATTTTCATCCTACTTCTTCTTCTTCTTCTTCTTCATCCTCTTCTTCTTCTTCTGAGGATGAGGATAAAGAAGAAGAAGAAGAAGAAGAAGTAGGATGAAAATAAGATTAATTCCAAACAGGCAAAAAGTGTATGTGCAGAGCTCCTCTAAGTGTATCTGCAGAATAGAGGAACTCTGCACATACACTTTTTGCCGGCTTGGAATTATTCTTATTTTCATCCTACTGCTTCTTTTTCTTCTTCATCCTCATCCTCATCCTCAGAAGAAGAGGATGAGGATGAAGAAGAAGAAGAAGAAGAAGAAGAAGTAGGATGAAAAGAAGAATAATTCCAAGCCGGCAAAAAGTGTATGTGCAGAGTTCCTCTATTTCTGACAGTTCTCTCACAGCTTCTTCACATGTACAGCGGTTGAAACATCTGTATCTTAAATGGAAACTAATAGATACAAATTGTATCTATTAGTTTCCATTTAGGATACAGATGTTTCAACCGCTGTACATGTGAAGAAGCTGTGAGAGAACTGTCAGAAATAGAGGAACTCTGCACATACACTTTTTGCCGGCTTGGAATTATTCTTCTTTTCATCCTACTTCTTCTTCTTCTTCTTCTTCTTCATCCTCATCCTCATCCTCTTCTTCTGAGGATGAAGAAGAAGAAGAAGTAGGATGAAAAGAAGAATAATTCCAAGCCGGCAAAAAGTGTATGTGCAGAGTTCCTCTATTTCTGACAGTTCTCTCACAGCTTCTTCACATGAACAGTGGTTGAAACATCTGTATCCTAAATGTAAACTAATAGATACAATGTTTCAACCGCTAAACATGTGTTCCTTCTGTCAGAGAACTGTCAGAAATAGCGGAGCTCACTGCAGGGACACTTTTGCCGGCTGATCGGGAAATGTTCGATTCGCGCACCCGAAGTAGGCAAAATTTCGGTTTCGCCGCGAATCGAATATTTCCTGAAATTCGACTCGAATTCCGGTTCGCCTGGTTCGATTCGCTCATCTCTAAAAGCAATAATAAAAGAAAAATGTTGATTCAAATTCCTATTGTTTTTTAGGACCTTCTCCTCCTTTGTTTACCCTTCCTCCCTGGACATTAGATGAAAAGTACCTTATGGTAAGCGCTGAGCAAACTTTTGGCGCTATATAAATCCTGTATAATAATACTAATATAAACCTGGTCCTTGCCTATTATATGTAAAAACTAGGGATGCACCGATACCATTTTGTTTTTACAATGACTAGGAGTACTCATACTTTTTTTTAATAATTATTCTTTGATACCAATTGCTGATACCTGCCGGCAACTGTTTTCTTTACACTTCAGTTGTCAGCAGGGGAACCCTGCTGACAGCTGAATAAGTGATTGGTTGTTAAGGACGCAGGGGCCTGACTCCTTAACTACTTTGACTCTCACACCTGTTTAGCTCTTATGGACCAGAGCAATTTTTATATTTCTGCTATGGACCCATTTTTTAACAACATAATATATACAGTTGCAAGAAAAAGTATGTGAACCCCTTGGGATTACGTGGAGTTTTGCATGAATTGGGCTCTGAACGTCATCTAAGTCACAACAATAGAAGAACACAGTCTGCTGAACATAATACTACACAAACATTAGATGTTGCCATGGTTTAATTGCACATAACATGTAAACATTCACAGTGCAGGGAGGAAAAAGTATGTGAACCTTTGGACTTAATAACTGGTTGACCCTCCTTTGGCAGCAATAACCTCAACCAAACATTTCCTGTAGTTGCAGATCAGACCTGCACAACGATCTGGAGTAATTTTGGACCACTCCTCTTCACAAAACTGTTTCAGTGTAGCAATATTCTTGGAATGTCTGGTGTGAATCGCTCTCTTAAGGTCATGCCACAGCATTTCCATCGGGTTGAGGTCAGGACTCTGACTGGGCCACTCCAGAAGGCGTATTCTGTGCTGTTGCAGCCTTTGTTTTGTTGAATTACTTGTATGCTTTGGGTCATTGTCCTGTTGCATCACCCATCCTCTGCGGAGCTTCAGTTGGCGGACAGATGGTAGTACGTTTTCCTGCAAAATGTCTTGATAAACTCTGGAATTCATTTTCCCATCAATGACAACAATCCGTCTAGGCCCTGAGGCAGCAAAGCAGCCCCAAACCATGATGCTCCCTCCGCCATGTATTACAGTGGGGATGAGGTTTTGATGTTGGTGTGCTGTGCCTTTTTTTTCTCCACACATAGTGTTGTGTGTTCTTCCCAAACAACTCAATCTTGGTTTCATCTGTCCACAGTATATTTTGCCAGTAGTGCTGTGGAACATCCAGGTGCTCTTTTGCAAACTTCAAACGTGCTGTAAAATTCTTTTTGGACAGCAATGGCTTCCTCCATGGTGTCCTCCCATGTACTCCATTCTTGTTTGATGTTTTCCTTATTGTAGATGTGTCAACAAAAATGTTAGCATGTGCCAGAGATTTCTGTAGGTCTTTAGCTGACACTCTGGGATTCTTCTTTACCTCATGCAGCATTCTGCGCTGTGCTCTTACAGTCATTTTTACAGGACGACCACGCCTAGGGAGAATAGCAACAGTGCTAAACTTTCTCCATTTGAAGACAGTCTGTCTTACTGTGGACACATAAACATCAAGGCTTTTGGAGATACTTTTGTAAACCTTTCCAGCTTCATGCAAGTCAACAATTCTTGATCGTAGGTCTTCTGAGAGCTCTTTTCTGCGAGGCATGGTTCACATCAGACAGTGCTTCTTGAAACCAGTAAACCCAAAACAGGTGTGTGTTTTTTAAGGTCAGGACAGCTATCAGCAACACATCCAATATCATCACACTGATTGGAGTCAAGGTTGGCTCACTCCTGGCTCCAATTAGCTCTGGGAGAAGTCATTAAGCTAGGGCCTCACATACTTTTTCCTCCCTGCACTGTGAATGTTTACATGTTATGTGCAATTAAACCATGGCAACATCTAATGTTTGTGTAGTATTATGTTCAGCAGACTGTGTTCTTCTATTGTTGTGACTCAGATGATGTTCAGAGCACATTTTATGCCCAATTCATGCAAAACTCCACGTAATCCCAAGGGGTACACATACTTTTTCTTGCAACTGTATATATATATCTATATATTTTAGTTTTTGTTTAAGGACAACAAGGTTTTATTTTTGTGAATATTGTCTTGCAGCAATTACATATTTTCACAATCCTTAGACAATTAAATATAATAAAGCTAAAAATAAAACCAATTTTTCTTTTTTTTGAGCAGTGTTAGGTTTATAAATAAATAGTGTTACTGTGTATAAATAGTGCACATTTTATTCTGTAATTTGAGCTGTTTAAAATGACATTAAAATTATAATTCTAGTACAAAGCATTGAAAAGTTATTTATAAATGAAATACATTCTAATAAAGGTGTAAAATATTAACATAAAAAGTAAACAAGAAAAAGTTTTATACTCAAATATTTTTATTGAAATTTCAACATACAAAGAAGAAAAAAAAAAAGTAAAATGCAATGATCAACCTTGTTCGATTCACATTTGGGAAAACTGAGAAATGGATAGGAAAGTTAAGAGTAAAGAGAAGGTTCCCCACCTAGTGGCCGGGGAGCCTGTGTATCCTTAATTTATTTACATGAGAGGTATGCTCGGTCTGTTGTGAACCGTTCTAGAAAACTAGTGAGGTGTAAATATTGGGGGAAACATGAAATTGAGGGAGGGAAGGAGCGTAAGAAAAAACATGGGGAGGGGAGGAAGAGGAAGAGCACCAATGAAGTACTGGTATGGAGTGTTGTACTCATTACAGATAGTAATCATGTTATTACGCATCTGGGATTGTTTAACCATCGCGACCAATGACTTGTAAATTTGTGGAAGGAGGAATTATAAATTGCTATTCTTCTCTCCATTGCACATTGGAGGTTAAGGTCAGATATGAGGCGGGACACTGATGGGACGGTGATGGATCTCCATAGTCTGGTGATGTTAGTTTTTGCAGCTGCTAAGATGTGGATGATAATGGTGCGTACGTTTATCGGGAATGTGTCTATTCCAATGTGGAGAAGCGCCAAGGCGGGATTTGGAGTTACTAAAGTTCCTGAGAGTAAGGAAATTATCTGGAATACTTTGTTCCAGTACGATTTGAGCGATTTACATGCCCAAAGAATGTGGAGAAGTGTTCCTTTTTCTCCGCAATGTCTCCAACAGGTGTTCTAAGAAAAAGTTTTAATTGTCAATAGTCTATAAAATAGAAATGAACAATAAAAATTAAACAGGAAAATAATTAAATGGAGGAGGAGAATTAGGAGTTAATTCGGACTGATTAGAGTAAATTCAGGGTTCATAAGGGATTAAACAGATGAACATTTATTTAAAAAATAAGATGTAGATGAACAAAGAGATACAAAATGAAACAATGTTTTTTTTGTATCTTTTTGTTTTAGCAGTTGTTGCTGCTTTTTTATGACAGTTTCATTTGCCCACTAGTTTACACTTCAGCTGTCTACAGGGGAACCCTGCTGACAGCTGAATGAGTCATCTGTTGTTAAAGACGTGGCGGCCCAGCTCCTTAACAACCTGTAATTGCTGGCTTGTTTGTTTTTTTTTGCCAGCTTTTTTAAAATTACATTTCAGCTGTCAACAAGGGGATCCTGCTGACAGCTGAAAGAATCGAGCCTGAATGTATCAGTTTCAGGTATTGGAGCTTTTGCACAAGCACCTATACTTGTGCAAATGCTTAATATCAGCATCGGTATCTGTGCAACCCTAGTAAAAAGCTTTGATCTCTTTTGTTGTTCAAAAACCAAAAGTTAAACATTTAAAGTAAAAACCTACAATAAACAAAAAATATTGACATCAACAGCAATATGCAGGAGTATTCGCCCTGACCCATAGTTCCTGCTGAAGATAATCATACCTCAGAACTGCACTGAGCCTCCTGCAGTTTCTAGACTTAGATAGTGGAGGTATGCTAACCTTCCTCCCACACATCCAATAATACATTGCTTGAGACACTGCCATTGTCATTTGGGGGCTGTTCACCAAGGTTGCCACTTTCTGGGTAAAAATACAGCCCTTATGGTCTCTTACTATTAATGGCAAACAAGTCACACAACCACAAGTTACATTTTAATGTGTTAGGATGAAAAAATATAAGCCAGGCAGCAACCAACTATGCATATACAAAGATAACCCTTAAAGCAGAACTTTACTCTCTCATTCAACACTGACTATTTTTAATCCTTATAGAAATATAGGAAAGTATATCATATTTACTTGTTTTAAACTTTTTTTTTTTTTTACATTTCTTTAGTTATTTCCTGGTTTCCAGGCCTAAGCAAATGATGACATACATCCCAGGAGTCTTCAGGAGGGGAGGAGAGGTTTTCCCACCTAAGCACACCCTCCTGTCTGCATGCCTGAGCTAAGGGCAGATGGCTTCCAGGAAGCTACATGAATTCTCTGCCCTTACTTAAGATGGCCACAGCTAAAAATGCAAGGGGGGTCAAGTCGATTTCTCAGCAAAATAAAGTATGGTCACATGGTTGGATGGATGGGAGAGATTGCTTTGAATATTAAAAATGAAAACTATTTTGGTTTGTGGTGCTCAGATGCAATGTAGTTCAGGTTTTAATGGCTATTTTGATAGTTTTTTAAATCATTTTCTGGGGCTCTGAAGGTAAATAGCAGCAATTATCTGGTTAGAACATACCTGTTACTACAGAAAATCTATCCCTTTTTTTTTAATTAAGCCATAGTTTTACTTTCAATTGAACTTGCCAATCCATTGATCCATCAGCAGAAAAGACTTACCGAGTCAAAGGAGCTGTAGCTGGGCTATGGTCTTCCTCTTTGAGCACTGATTGGACCAGCATTATCCTTGAGATCCTGACAATGAACAGAGAAGTTTGAGAGAGAAGAAAAGTTAACTACATGTAGGGGTCACGGAGGGGAGATATCAAAGCAAATTTAGTGCTTGCCCTGAATGGACAATGCACAGGTTTGCTTTGAAAACATTGTTTCTTCATGAAAAAAACGTCCTATATAAAAATGTGTTTTCTACTTGGCTGTCTGGTAATACGTAATGTGTTTGCTTTTTTAAGAGTTTCTAGAGCACTATTCATATCAGACACACCTTGTCCCCTGCTGGACACAGTGGTTTGTCCCGCCAGCTGGCATAGGCATAGTAGTGCCATTTTGGCTGGCAGGAGGAATTGCGAAACTCAGCAGGGGACATGCTATCCATACACCTGGAAGTATCTGCTTGGAGAGCTTCAGGAGAGCAAAGTTATACCCCACCACTTAAAGGGTGCTGCTGTTTTACTTTTTTTTGGTGCATCCAATTTGCTACATCTGATGCAGTTCTGTGGGTGACATAGTAAAGCTTCCAAATGTTTCTCATTTTGAGGGGCAGCTTCTCTTTTTGACTGAAATCTATCTGTCCTCTTCCCAGTGCCCCTTTTTTTGGATCTAATGTATAGAAATTCTTTATAAAGACCAGATGTGTTTATACTGTATTGTTTGTGATGTTCGAGTCCATCCTGTAGATTTTTGTGTTGCATACTGTAAAACACAATGGAAAGTAATGAAGTTGCCCATACAGGTAATAGAATTTAGTCAGCCTGGGCTGTTAGAAAATAACAATAAAACCTTTGTTTAAGGGCTCATTCACACCATACAGTCAGGTCCATAAATATTGGGACATCGACACAATTCTAACATTTTTGGCTCTATACACCACCACAATGGATTTGAAATGAAACAAACAAGATGTGCTTTAACTGCAGACTGTCAGCTTTAATTTGAGGGTATTTACATCCAAATCAGGTGAACAGTGTAGGAATGACAACACTTTGCATATGTGCCTCCCACTTGTTTAGGGTCCAAAAGTAATGGGACAGAATAATAATTATAAATCAAACTTTCACTTTTTAATACTTGGTTGCAAATCCTTTGCAGTCAATTACAGCCTGAAGTCTGGAACGCATAGACATCACCAGACGCTGGGTTTCATCCCTGGTGATGCTCTGCCAGGCCTCTACTGCAACTGTCTTCAGTTCCTGCTTGTTCTTGGGGCATTTTCCCTTCAGTTTTGTCTTCAGCAAGTGAAATGTATGCTCAATCGGATTCAGGTCAGGTGATTGACTTGGCCATTGCATAACATTCCACTTCTTTCCCTTCAAAAACTCTTTGGTTGCTTTTGCAGTATGCTTTGGGTCATTGTCCATCTGCACTGTGAAGCGGCGTCCAATGAGTTGTGAAGCATTTGGCTGAATATGAGCAGATAATATTGCCCGAAACACTTCACAATTCATCCTGCTGCTTTTGTCAGCAGTCACATCATCAATAAATACAAGAGAACCAGTTCCATTGGCAGCCATACATGCCCACGCCATGACACTACCACCACCATGCTTCACTGATGAGGTAGTATGCTTAGGATCATGAGCAGTACCTTTCCTTCTCCATACTCTTCTCTTCCCATCACTCTGGTACAAGTTGATCTCGGTCTCATCTGTCCATAGGATGTTGTTTCAGAACTATGAAGGCTTTTTTAGATGTCGTTTGGCAAACTCTAATCTGGCCTTCCTGTTTTTGAGGCTCACCAATGGTTTCCATCTTGTGGTGAACCCTCTGTATTCACTCTGGTGAAGTCTTTTCTTGATTGTTGACTTTGACACACATACACCTACCTCCTGGAGAGTGTTCTTGATCTGGCCAACTGTTGTGAAGGGTGTTTTCTTCACCAGGGAAAGAATTCTTCGGTCATCCACCACAGTTGTTTTCCGTGGTCTTCCGGGTCTTTTGGTGTAGCTGAGCTCACCGGTGCGGTCCTTCTTTTTAAGAATGTTCCAAACGGTTGTTTTGGCCACGCCTAATGTTTTTGCTATCTCTCTGATGGGTTTGTTTTGTTTTTTCAGCCTAATGATGGCTTGCTTCACTGATAGTGACAGCTCTTTGGATCTCATCTTGAGAGTTGACAGCAACAGATTCCAAATGCAAATAGCACACTTGAAATGAACTCTGGACCTTTTATCTGCTCATTGTAATTGGGATAATGAGGGAATAACACACAACTGGCCATGGAACAGCTGAGAAACCAATTGTCCCATTACTTTTGGTCCCTTAACACATGGGAGGCACATATGCAAACTGTTGTCATTCCTACACCGTTCACCTGATTTGGATGTAAATACCCTCAAATTAAAGCTGACAGTCTGCAGTTAAAGCACATTTTGTTCATTTCATTTCAATTCAATTGTGGTGTATAGAGCCAAAAATGTTAGAATTGTATCCATGTCCCAATATTTATGGACCTGACTGTATGTGCATGGAAACTGATGAGCAGATTTCACTTGCAGACACATCAAGTTACATCAGTTTTCATATGCGCTTCAGTGAGTTTAGTATCACATGTAGATTTTTTTCTGAGCAGGAATCTGTAAGGTATATAAGTGTTGTGGTGTGAACACAGCCCTTAGAAAACAATTGATTTTGTTGTGCCCTTGCAGAACACATGCAGAAAAACTGATGTCTCTGCACCATGGTGTGAACGAGCCCTTGAAATGTTGGTGCTAGAAAGTGTCTATCTCTTTATTACATTTTGAGCAGCAGTAGGGGGCCTAGAAAAAATAACAAAGCCAGACTGCACTATGCAGCACCAACTGTAAAATACCAAATATGACAGGTTCCTTATAAATAATATCACAGTTCTGCTATGTTAGTATAGCATAATTAATGTAGATTTACTAAACGACTACATTAATTCATCAATGTTTGTTTCTTAATAAAGGCATGTTATTAAAAGGTGATAATTACTCAGTAGTTACAACGTGTGTAATGTCAAGTTTGTAAGCCGTTAATGGTGTAAAATACGTTGTAATAATATCAGATCACTATGTACATATATTTAATTATCAATCTAAATTAGTGGTATTAACAACGATGGCGATCTCTCCTGCGCCTTCTCTCTGGGGTCCTTGCCTCCAAAGTATGACAGCAGTCATAATTGTTTAGACATATGCTGAAGAGCTCTAATTAGAAACACAAGTAAAATGGAGGCTTGATAAATGTTCTGGTTGCCAGTGGCATTTATCATATTTCTTTTTCCTTCCTCCATTTAATTCCTGAGTACTGACACGTGCAAGACAAGTCATATCAGCGAGCACCCTGTAGTGTACTTTGCTGCTAATGAAAATGATGAATAGATTTTGAGATTATTGTGGCCGGGAGATGTGTTTGCTGCTGCTCACAGCTACACAAATGCACATCAATCTGACCTCAATCACCTCTGTAATTTTAGGCAATTTACAGCAAAATGGTGCTGCTAAAAATAAACACGTGAATTGGGTATTTATGCCGCTTAAGTATTTAACGCTGATCTCTTTCCTTGCTTGAGAGCGGTTCCATGTTACAGCCCTGATTCTTGGATTTCTTTACTGTACCAATTTGCAGTTAATTGGATACATGGAGGCTGTGTGCAGTATCTGATTTTGCAGAGGATTGCTTGATTGTTTCAACAGTATGCCTCGCAGACGTATAGATCATTGCAGGCATAAATGACTTGAAAGATAATACAGCATCAACACAGATAATGGTCAGTGATCTTAAATATGGGGGAGGAAAGAGGTCAATTTAAAAGGGTATCAAGAATACTCCTAAAAAAAAACCCCCAGTAGTTTAGCTGTAGGGAAAAATAATTGCATTCTTGGCCAACTATATCTGTTGGATAAAAATGTAGCAAACTTTACTTTAGCTTTTGCTTGCTTCACACAGCATGGAAATGCAATTGTGTTAGGAAGTATAAACGGCTAAATACCTTTTCTCATCAGCGGTATATAGCAGTCTTGTGAATTCTGTCAGTGTCCAGCTGAGCAATGTTTAAAGCCTGTGGGAGGAGTTTTCATTCTCCTCTGACTGTCCTTTGAGGATGCATAACCCCTGACCCTCTGTCTGGACAGTGCTGATTGGCCCTGTGCTGATCACCTGCACCCTTCCAAAGAAAAAAAAAACCCTCTATAGCCATACACACTAAAATGAGCATGTGCAGAGTGACCCTAGAGTGTTGTACTATCAGCAGATGGATTAGGGACAATAGAAGAGGAGGACAGTATCACACAGCCTTTTTACACAGTGTGGAGGATTAACCCCTTAGGTTCCACTGTGAGTATAACAAGCATGCTTAACTGCATATACAGACTGATTTTACTATGGTGGGTTTAGTAACACTTTAAGTGCTAATTGGGAGGTTCTTTCTATTGTAGTCAAATTACCAGTGCTACTGTTGATGAGAAATATTTCTTCTGTAACAGCCCTTTAGATGTGCTAGTATCTCACTTAGTATACAAAGTTCAATGCAGTAAATAGACTAAAGTTGCCAGGGATATTATACGTCATGCAGTCATGAGGCTCTGGCAGACTTCTGGGAGGAGCAGCAAGCCAAAAATGGGATCAGAGGGATAAAGATATACAAATGAGATCACTCAGTCTATAAGATCAACTCTGTCATAGACGCACAGGTTATTATTTCAATGTGCAGATCAGCAAAATTTGTAAGGGGGTTGTAGATTTCATCAGAGCTAAGGAACTGCAAGACTTTCTACTAGCAATCATCCATTGACAAGTGTTTAGTCACTGTAATGGCTTATTTACACCTTTAGGCACTCTGTACTGTTCTATGAGGCTTACTCATCAGAGCTAAGGAGTAAAGCTGATGGTATTCCACAATGATGTTTAGCATGATCTTTGCAGTGTATATTGTTGGTCTTGTGGGGATTGTATTCCTACAACAAAGCTAATGTTTCACTGTAGGACAAATGATGCAGATTGAAATGTGTGCCTCTGTTGGAGGATGAATCTATTGACTGAGTATGACAAGTTGGTCCATAGGATATTCTTCGCCTATGACTGTTAAAGAATAAGACTGGTACTGCTGCCCACATTAAATGCTAATGTCCATGTATATCTGTGAAGAAATTTGCTTTGGCATTATTATAATTTACTTTTGACCAGAAACAATCCAGGACTATACTTGAAAAAGACCAGTCACTGGAGTTACTGACTTTATGAATTAGATATAACAATCTATTTATTTCTGAGTAGTCTTCCAAGAACCTGCCATGTGCCTTACCACACAAAGAAAGATTAAGGGCCCTTATTACCTACTATGGGTCTGAGGAGGCTTCATGCCTGTACCCATTCGTTGCCACATGGCCAAGTTGATTGCACAAACCCATACATGCAGTAGTATCAGCAGTGCTTTCTAAAGCTGCTTTAAAGGAGAATACATCATTAAGGGTAAAACATGCGCACTATCCGATTATGTAAGCTTGGTATTTCTATTTTGATTGTGAGCTGTACTCTGGAGTGCCTACAGATCACTTCCTAACAGATAATTTAGCCTTTTAGTCAAGGTGTTTTGTGTTTGGGAAGGGATTTTATTTTGGATCACTTTGCTTTTGTTTATTTAGTTTAATTCTGGAGCATGCAGAAGCAGGGGTGTGTTGCAGTCAACATTTGTTATTGCTATCAGTCCAATACTTGAGGAAATCTTATAAACTCTAACATAGACTGAATTCATATGGGTGCTTGAAGCAGCGAAGCATGTGTGGAGACCCTAATTAGATGTAGTATCCTCTAAATGGAGTGTCCCTAATTAAATGTTGTATCCCCTAAATGGAGTGCCTCCTAAACAGAGTGTCCCTAATTAAATGTAGTGTTTCCTAAATGGAGTGTACCTAACTAAATGTAGTTTATTGAAAATATATCTGACCAATGCAGCTCTTGAAGGACCCACTACTACTAAAAAATTGGTGCTACTTTTGTGCTTTCTGGGTACCACTAAACTTTCTCTCCTAGAATTGAATTTAGCAGTAAATGGTAAACATACTGAAGTGACAATCTATTTTTCTCCCTACTACACACCACACCAGTAACAAGATCCTGAGATAGAAAGTTTAGCCTTCCTCACTACATAGGGGGTCATTCCTCACAATTCCAAGATGGGAGTGCCACATTTATTGGCCATGATGTCCCACTCATGTTCTTAACATTCTACGTAAGGGTAGTGGTGTAAGGAATACACTGCTGTGGCCTGACCATGACTGAAATGCTGTAAATTATACTCCACACTGTATTTTGTAAACCATATAAATGTATACCAAGCCCTTTGAGTTAATACACTGTATCAGCCTAGACATTTGGGAGATGATCATCAGGAGTCAAATCTGTTGGTCAAGTGCATTCTGGAGCCATTAATGTGAATGCAGCACAAATTCTAAAAATTTTGAATGCAGTATTGTACAGAATATGTCACATACATACTGTATATGTTAAACTGGCTGAAAATGATTTTGCAAAAGGTCTAATTGTATCAGTTGGGTTTATTTACTACATGTGTTATTCTTTTTCAGACCATCATCATAATTTGCAAAAAACATATGCATAAATTAAAGGTGTATGTAAACCCTAACAATGAACTTCTTTTATTTGCTTTATTTGGTCTGCTAAATATACAATTGTAAGCGTTTTTAAAAAAACTACCTGTTAATATACTTTAGCTAGAATATGACAAAGAAAAACATGAATTGCAATCATTAATTTTGCAAACCTGCACAAATCTTGAGTATATTGAATCATTACAGCTCATCCACTCCCTCATCATACCACGACTCGATTACTGCAACTCCCTCCTTACTGGCCTGCCTCGCCGCTGGCTATCCCCGCTTCAGTCGATCCTGAATACGGCTGCCAGACTCATTCACCTTTCCAACCGCTCCATTTACGCCACCTCCCTCTGCCAATCCCTCCACTGGCTTCCGATTGCGCAGCAAATCAAATTCAAAATCCTAACACTGACGTACAAAGCTGTCCACCATACTGCCCCGAACTACATCACCGACCTAATATCCAAGTAGCACCCAACACGCACACTCCGCTCCTCACAAGACCTCCTTCTCTCTAGTTCCCTGGTCTCCTCCTCCCATGCCCACCTCCAGGACTTCTCCAGGGTGTCACCCATCCTCTGGAACTCCCTGCCCCAACCCATCAGGTTATCACCTACTCTCCTCTCCTTTAGGCGCACCCTGAAAACCCACCTCTTCAGGGAAGCCTACCCCACCCCCTCCTAATTTGCCGACCTCCTCCACTCTTCCTACCACTCCATCCCCCACAGCTTTCTCCTCCTGTGCCACCATCCCCTCCCTCCTAGATTGTAAGCTCGAAAGAGCAGGGCCCTCAAACCCCTCGTGTTTTGCATTGTATTGTATTGTTATTGTTCTGTCCCCCATTGTAATGTACAGTGCTAAGTGAACTATTGGCGCTTTATAAATACTGTATATTAATAATAATAATTACTGTTGAAAAAAATATATTAAACCCAATTGAAAGATATACTGTTTAGTGTATTGAAGCCATTCTTCTTACAAGCGCTATGTCCTAAATTATACGCACCTAAAAAAATGAGTAATGTCTTGGTAGGATTTC
The DNA here is from genome assembly GCF_062004578.1 of Staurois parvus. Taxonomy (NCBI): domain Eukaryota; kingdom Metazoa; phylum Chordata; class Amphibia; order Anura; family Ranidae; genus Staurois; species Staurois parvus. The sequence goes on from NW_028318157.1 coordinate 2,759,307, forward strand.
TTTATAATTCTTTAACCTTCATTTCATGACTTATCAAGAAAGCCACCTCTTAAAATCATACCTTTTCTTTAAATCACGTTGATTTTATTGTATGTGCTACTACAACCTCATTCCATAAAAATAAACCTTTTTTTAATGTCTTACTTATTAATGAACCGAATATTGCCCCAAGGAGTCTCCATAGATTTACTGTTTAGTATACTCGATTGTGCATTTGTGCTGTCTAAGGCTATGCTGACAGTATTATACTGCATTTATTGCAAAGTGAGTCACTAGATCTTAAGGGAAGATACATTAGACTTTCAAAGCAGCAATTTAGCTAAAAATCAATGGTTGTTAACATGTGACTGCGTTATTGTAGTTTAATGAATTTCCCTTTTGGGTGAGTGTGTATAGATGTGATGCTGTGATGTCGAATATTGTTATGGTTGAAGTTTGCATTTGGTCCTCAGTTATTTCATTTCCTTGCTGGTTTTCCTTTTCATAAAAAGTTCTGTCAGTTGCATTTATAGAAAGGGTTGCAAAACCAGATAAACTCCCTTTACATGATGCTCTGTGTTTGATATTTATCTTAGATTTGCCTTTCTAAGCGTTGCCTTAGGGTAGTAATCCCCAAGTCAGTCTTTCTGGGCAATCTTTTATGGGTAAGAACTGCATCAGTGAATTGCTACATCTGTATATTTCAGTACTTCTGGTTGGGACTGGAGCATTTTGTTCCATGATTCCAGCCAGTGTATTCTCCCTCTCTGTGAACTGCAAAAGGCAGTACTAGGAACTGAGGCTCACATAAGCCTGCATTTTGGCAAGTTTTAGATAGATTCAGAAAATAGGTATACCTGCACATAAGGATTTTATGTGCAGGGCAGCCAGATGTAACAAATGAATTCCGGGAAGAAAATTAAATCTTGGTTATTTTCATACAATGGTTACACTATATTTAGCAGACAGGTACAATGGGCCTCAAGTGTCATAACTAGGAACTGTAGTTATTTCTCTACTGCAACCAATGAGGTAATCAATGGGTAAGGGGAAAACAATGACAAAAAACAATGACAATCCTTACCATATGTTGTGAGAATCATAATAGTAGTATTGGTATATTTTTGCTAATGCTGTTTTAGGACCTGTGAAATTTGCTGGCCCTATCCATCCAAGCCTGAAGTCCAAAATATTTATTAGCATTCTCCTGCCCATTGTCCTCAAGAGTGTCCAATTTTTAAAGCTGACATGGTGGCATGGTCTCTCTTCCAGTTCTCCCTCAATTCTGCTCTGAGTAAAGTACTTTCTAAAGGAGTGTAATAGCTCAATTCCAGTTTTTTTTTATTGCATTGAATTAAAAGCCATTAAGAAACCAGCATTGAGCAGTAACAGCTCCTTGGAAAGGAGAATGAACAAACTAAACTCCAGAGCTGGACAAAGAGCCACTTTATCAGAAACTTCCATCAGTGGTGATTGGCAAAAACACAAAGATGGGGGTAATATTCTTATTATTGCTGTATGTTTTCTTAATTATAGGGGGTTGAATTATTAGCACTTTCACAGCTTCACCATTGCTGCATCTATTACAAATGTATTTTTCTTTATCCACTTTAACCATTTCAATACCGTGCAATTTTACAGCTTCCTGCCCAGACCCATTTTCAGCTTTTAGTGCTGTCGCACTTTGAATGACAATTGCACGGTCATGCAACATTGTATCCCATATGAAATTTTTATCATTTTTTTCCCACAAATTCTTTTGGTGGTAATTAATCACCCCTGAGTTCTTTATTTTTTGCACTATAAACGAAAAAAGACCGAAAATTTAGAAAAAAATAAGATTTTCTTTGTTTTTATTATAAAATTTTGCAAATAAGTAATTTTTCTTCATAAATTTAGGCAAAAATTTATACTGCTACATACCTTTGGTAAAAAAAACAAATTGGTGTATATTATTTAGTCTGTGTGAAAGTTATAAAGTCTACAAGCTATGGCACCAATCATTGCAAATTGATCACACATGAAGCACTGATGGCCTATTTCATTTCTTGAGGCCCTAACATGCTAGGAAAGTACAAATAGCCCCCAAAAGACCCCTTTTTGGAAAATAGACAGTCCAAAGTATTTAGTAAAAGACATGGTGAGTTATTTGAAGTTGTAATTTTTTCCCACAATTCTTTGGAAAATGAATAAATTATTTTTTTTTTCACGCATAATTGCCAAAATAACAAGTTATTTCTCACACCTGGCATAGACATACTTGCAATTGCACCCCAAAATGCATTCTGCTACTCCTTCTGAGTATGGTGATACCACATGTGTGAGACTTTTCCGCAGCTTGGCCACATACAGAGACCCAACATCCAAGTAGCACCTCCATGCATTCTAGGAGCATAAAAGGGGCATAAATTACACATCTAATTTCCTGACTCCCTATCACAGTTTTGAAGGCCCTGGAGCACCAGGACAGTGGAAATACCCACAAAATGACCCCATTTTGGAAAGCAAACATCCCAAGGTATATTCTATCAGGCATAATGAGTCTTTTGAACATGTTATTTTTTTCCAAATGTTTTTAGAAAATGTGGAAAGAAAAATGAAAACTTTTTTTTTTCACACAAAGTTGTCAATTTCTAAGATATTTCTAACACACAGCATGTACATACCAAGAATTATGCCCCAAAATGCATTCTGCTACTCCTTCTGAGTATGGCGATACCACATGTGTGAGACTTTTCCGCAGCTTGGCCACATACAGAGACCCAACATCCAAGTAGCACCTCCATGCATTCTAGGAGCATAAAAGGGGCATAAATTACACATCTAATTTCCTGACTCCCTATCACAGTTTTGAAGGCCCTGGAGCACCAGGATGGTAGAAACACCCACAAAATGACCGCATTTTGGAAAGCAAACATCCCAAGGTATGTATCAGGCATAATGAGTTTTTTGAACATGTTATTTTTTTCCACAAGTTTTTAGAAAATGTGGAAAAAAAATGAAAAAGTATTTTTTTTTTTTACACAAAGTTGTCAATTTATAGGATATTTTTTCTATACTCAAAAATACATTTTACTACTCCTCCTGAACATGACAATACCACAATCTGAAACTTTTTCACAGCTAAAGAAAGGATAAGCAAAAGATTACCTATGGTTTTAGGAGAGCATTGGACCAGGAAGCAGGCAACAGCAACAGGATTCGACCAGGCAGCAGGCAGGAATATAGTGGATAAACAAGCCAGGGTCAGAACAGGCAGCAGGCTGAGATCCAGGTAGAAGGAAGAAACATGGTCCATAAAAAGTCCTAGGTCAGTCCAGGCAGCAGGCAGAGATATGGTCAGCACAGCCAAAATATTGGTCCTAGACAACAGGCAGGAACATGGTCCATAAAAAGTCCTAGGTCTGTACAGGCAGCAAGCAGAGATATGATTAACCTGTGTTGGTTTGTATTGGTCCATGCAAAGTATTGGTCCAGGCAGCAGGCAGGAACATGGCCCGAAAGTTTTGGGTCAGTACAGGTAGCAAGAGGAGATATGGTCAGCACAGCCAAAGTATTGGTCCAGGCAGCAGACAGGAACATCAGGCTTAGGGCCTTGATCAGGTAGGACTGGGGCACAGGGGTAGAGGCTTCGTCCCACCCAATCTCTTCGAAGCCTCCGGACAACAGACCCTATTCCGGGACTAACAAAACCCGGAGAAAACCAAAAACTGTTTTTTATCTATTCTGAAGCCCCTCACATATGCGAGACCCCTGTGTTATCTTGAATCCCACTACTGCAGTAGCAGGGCAAAAGATCAATCCAAGCAGCAGGCAAAAAACATTGTCGATTTAACAGGCCAAGGTCAGTCCAGGAAAAAGGCATAAACATGGTTGATAATCCAGACGGCAGGCAGAAGCATAGTTGATAAACAAGCCATGGTCAGTTTTGGTGAAAAGCAGAAATGTGGTGTAGAAGCAATTCAGACGGCAAGCAGAGGCATTGTCGGTAAACAGGCCAGGGTCAGTTAAGGTAGAAGGCAGAGGCATGATAAATCATGGCAGTAGGCAAAAGATCAGCACAGATAACAAAAATGGGGAAGTTGTAGGCTGTTGAAAATATGGGGAACTAATATCTTATTATAGTGTGATAACGTTTGAAGCAGTCTTCGAAGCATAGGCCTGGTTGGGAGGGACATTGGGGACAATGAACACTGGTGTCTTTCCTAATTCCCCTTCTGCTGCATACCTTACATGTTTTTCGACGTCTTCTTCCTGTTTCTGATGGTGGAATTCTCTCAGGGAAATGGCGTTCATGCAGTCTGCTGACACAATCGGAGCGAATGGTTTGTGGTGGAGATCCTTTCTGATAGATTAGGGCAGTGATGACATCTTCAGTGTATTTGAAGAGGTGGCTAGGTCTTTCAGTTGATTTTTGATAGATTATATATGAATTATAAATTGCCATGTGGAAAATGTATATTGCAGCTTTTTTGTACCAGTAGAGGGTCTTCCTTGTTGGTAAGTATGGCTGCAGCATGCGATCGTTTAAATCCACCCCCCCATGAATTGATTATAATTGAAGATACACTCTGGCTTTTGGACTTCCCCTCGTCTTCTATGAATGTCCACCATGATGTCATTATGGATTGTGGACAGGACATAAACATCTCTCCTATCCCTCCATTTCACGGCCAGCACTTCCTCGTTCCTAACACTTGCAGATTCCCCTCTTTGTAGAGTCGTTCTAATTAAACTTTGTGGGAAGCCCTTCCTGTTTGGTCGGACAGTACCGCAGGCCATTGTTTTTTCAAGGTACAGGTGGCGGAAAAGGGGCAGGCTTGTATAATAATTGTCAAGATAGATGTGATACCCCTTTTGGAGGAGTGGAAAGGCCAGGTCCCAGACAATTTTGCCACTTATGCCAATGTAGGTTGGGCACCCAGGGGGCTGAAGGTGGGAGTCTTTGCCTTCATACATGCGAAAGGAATGCACATAACCCGTGGCACTTTCACACAGCTTGTTGAGCTTAAGTCCATACCTGGCCCTCTTACTGGGCATGTATTGCTTAATTCCCAGCCGGCCAGTAAAGTGGATAAGAGATTCGTCCACACAGATGTTTTGGTCAGGGACATAAACTTCAGAAAATATTCTAGAAAAAAAAATAATTAGGGGGCGAACTTTGTACAGTTTGTCAAAGCCTGGCTGATCTCGGGGAGGGCACTGGGAATTATCACTGAAATGCAGGAAACGCATTATATCATAACGTGACCTGGACATTATGAATGAAAATATGGGAATGTGATGGATGGGGTGAGTGGACCAATATGAATGTAGTACATTTTTTTTGTAAGCCCCATGTTGACCGTAAGGCCCAAAAACAATCTAAGATCTTCTATTGTTAGCGGTCTCCACTCGAATGGACGGGCATAACACGAATTGGGGTTGGCTGCAATAAATTGTTGGGCAAATAGGTTGGTTTGATCGACAATTGGCTGAAGGAAACTATCAGGGAAAAATAAATTAAAAAAATCAATTGGGGAAAAATTTTCTGTGTTGATCTGCACTCCTGGTTGTGCGGTGAAAGGGTGGATTGTAGCTGATCCTGTGTTGGAAGGCAGCCACAAAGGGTTTGCAAGAGAGTTTGGGAGGCAAGTTTGGGACCTGACTCTTGGGGTCTGGCGTGATATCCCAGTGCTGGTACTGGGCCTGTCATCCTGGGGTCTAGCTCTGTTGGTATTTTCTGACTGACTATTTGTGTGTAATGGCACTTGTATGTTGGCGCTGCTCGTTGTTGCCTGCTCTTCAGAGCGTCTTACTCTTTTTGTAGGGACTACTTCCTCTTCCGATTCGGTCACCGATCCACTGCTTTCTCTTGGCTCGTAATCAAAATCGGAATCAGACGGTGAGAGCTCCCCGCTGCTCTCGTCCGTCATGCTCAGGATTTGGAAAGCCTCCTCACTAGAATAATATTTTTTGGACATGTTGGCAGTATGTCAGGCAACTGTAATGGGTAACTACTGATGGGCTGCAGTGATGGTGGCTTTTATGGGTACTCTGATGACAGGCTGATGACAGGTACACTGACAGGCTGCACAGTTGTATGCGCTGACAGGTACGCGGTGATGGGCTGCTGACAGGTACGTGGTGATGGGCTGTGGACAGGTACACTGTGATGGACTGATGACAGGTACACTGTGATGGACTGATGACAGGTACACTGTGATGGGCTGCTGACAGGTACACTATGATGGGCTGATGACAGGTACACGGTGATGGGCTGGTGATGCGCTGACAGGTACACTGACAGGTACACTGTGATGGGCTGCTGACAGCTACACGGTGATGGACTGCTGACAGGTACACTGTGATGGGCTGCTGACAGGTACACGGTGATGGACTGCTGACAGGTACACGGTGATGGACTGATTACAGGGACACGGTGATGGGCTGATGACAGGTACACGGTGATGGGCTGGTGATGCGCTGACAGGTACACTGTGATGGGCTGGTAATGCGCTGACAGGTACACTGTGATGGGCTGACAGGTACACTCTGATGGGCTGACAGGTACACTCTGATGGGCTGACAGGTACACTCTGATGGGCTGACAGGTACACTCTGATGGGCTGACAGGTACACTCTGATGGGCTGACAGGTACGCTCTGATGGGCTGACAGGTATACTCTGATGGGCTGACAGGTACACCGTGATGGGCTGGTGATGCGCTGACAGGTACACTCTGATGGGCTGACAGGTACACAGTGATGGGCTGGTGATGGGCTGACAGGTACACCCTGATGGGCTGACAGGTACACACTGATGGGCTGACAGGTACACACTGATGGGCTGACAGGTACACTGTGATGGGCTGACAGGTGGGCTGACAGGTACACTCTGGCAATCTATAATGTGCTGCACTGTACTGAGCTGTAACTCACGGTTCCCCTTCTTCTCCTCACACAGGATCCGTGTGTGAGGAGAAGAAGTGGTGACAACAAGTGACAGCTCTTTGTTTATACTTCTGATCGGCTGTGATAGGACACAGCCGATCGCAGGGTAAACAGCCAATTGTATTGGCTGTTACCCTAATCAGGGAAAGCGCTGTGTCCATGGGACACAGCTGGCAAGATACCGGCTTGCTGCGCCGGCGGGGGGAGCGCTTTGGGGGCGTGTCCGGGAGGAAGCCAAGTGACAGCTCCTTGTTGCTACATTTGATCGGCTGTGATGGGACACAGCCGATCGCAGGGTAAACAGCCAATAGTGTTGGCTGTTACCCTCATCAGTGAAAGCGCTGTGTCCATGGGACACAGCGGACATGAGACCGGCCGGATGCGCGCCGCTGGGGGCGCGCTTTGGGGGCGTGTCCGAGACAACGCCAAATGGCGTGGACCCGGAAAGCTAGAGCGCTTTTCAAGCCGCCAAACGGCTATTGGCCAAGACTAGATGTTTTATGACACTTTGGGGTTGATTTAATAAAACTGGCTACCATGCACAGCTGCAAAATATTGTTCACTCTCCAATCAGCTTCTAACTTCAGATTGTTCAATTAAGCTTTGACCAAAAAAACTCGAAGCTGATTGGTTTCTAGGCAGAACTGCACCAGATTTTGCAAATCAACTAATCAGTTTTAGTAAATCAACTAATCATTTTTTGTTTACATGTAAAAATCAGCTTTTTTTTGCTAGAAAATGACTTTGAACCCCCAAACATTATATATTTTTTATCCCTATGGTAAGCCGGGTTCTCCAGTGATACTGAGAGCCCTGAGAGACACCTGTCCCCACCCTCTTTCCCCATCCATCTATAAAAGCAATCCAGTGGCTATTTAGCCACTAGGGTGGCTTCTACAAAAAAGCTGACCGCCTCCTGAAAAATGCAATACTGGAAAGATGCTTGTAGCTGCAGGCATCATCCCAGTATAACCACTTGAAGTACCAGTGTAAAAGTATACATCGCAGTCTTCAAGTGGTCATAGATGGCATCGGGTTATCTCTCTGTACCAGCACTGTGAACATGATGTCACTTCCTTCCCCACATCAGTGCATTCTAGAAGGTATAGTTCAACAATATCTAATCCCAATCCCCACTGTAGTGTTTCATTTCAATTTTCTCCTGGCTAACCACATCAAATAACATTCTCCACAAAAACAGTTTGCTGTAAAACAGAGTACATATTTCAATGTCTCCCCAGTCCTGATGATGGATTCTTTATTATTGTTAAAGAAATTGTTGTCAGGCCTCTTTGTATAAGGATTATAAATAAGATGCTGTGTGGCTGAAATGTAAAATGGTAACCACAGATTGAAAGAGCCAGGCAAAGCAAAGGCCGGATGAAATATTGCTTGGGGAACAGCACACAGGCCCCTCTAGGAAACACTTTGCTTACCACATTTGTACAAGAAAATCACTATTACTTTCTGAACCTTTTTAATTGAGGTCAAGAGTATTGCTGACAATTGAAGAGTAGGTATTTCCATTAACTGCCATTTATTAGCTGACTTTTAATATATCATTCTGCTTACAAAGAACTGCGTACTGTGGTGGCTTCACCCATTATGCTTTTCCCATATGTGTTTGTGAAACAAAACATTTTTCATGTTAAAAAAAAAAAAAATCAGACCTGTCAGGATAAATACATGAGCACTGTACTTGGTTTCCTGATAGCATTGCAAACAGGTGAACAATGTCAATATGCATGATCTGACATTAGCTCCTACATTCTGACTAATGGGGCATAGTTTTAAAGCATTAAGTCCGACTATAACTATCATTTTAATATAGCACACTCCTAGATAGGTGCTAGGATTAGTTAGATCTAGTGCTGCCTCACTGTGTTAAGTGGAGCTGTGTGAATTTTTTTCAGGTAAATCTAGCTTGCCTCACTGTGCTTAGTGTGGCTGCAATTGATTAATTAGGTCTGTTCAGTGTACTCAGCTGCTGTCTGATAGCTCCCTCTGCTTTGCAGAAATCAGTAGAACTTTCTGGACTATAGGTGTGGAACTATGCAGATGGCAGCATATTGATATAATTAATATTTATATAGCCCTGGCCAATCCTAGGGAGCAAGGCCCTGATGGCCACTGAAGGACTGTACATATTCTCTGAGCACATTGCATTCTGGTTTTTTTCCTGCATAGGATCAGTTCATCCTGGAGAGCTTGATCAGGTACCAGTATGTAACTGTCAACAAGCATGGCATTAAAGTTTTTGCATATTTGACTTCATTGTATGCCATCACACCAGCCACTGTTTATAATGACAGTAAAAGTATGTTTCTAGTACATTGTTCAAAGCATGACATAGTTAACAGAGGAAATAAACAGGTTTCTACATTTGGATTTTTATTAATGCAAAGCTATAAAAATGAATCAACAACATAAATGGAAACCGAAAATATTTACTAATGAATGAAAAATATTTAAAAATTTAGCAAAAAAGGAACAATTTTTAAATGAAAAAAATCAAAAAGAAGTTTACCCACTTCTGAAGTTGCTTTAACTGGTATTTGCAAATCAATATAGCACCCCTTTCATCTGCACAGAAACAAACTAGTCTAAATTCATTGTAACAATAACATTGTTACAATGTATTATCAGCAAAGCTTGCAAACACTGTCTGCCTGCCTCATTTACACAGGAAACGATGTCTGGGCTGCTTCTCACATAGCCGGACCTGGCTGTCAAACCAGTGGGTCACAGTGATTTTGCCTGACAGAGCATCTGCATAGGGTCAGGAATATTTGGGCAGCAGTGGCATGGACAGGAAATGTCTACCATAGTTGTTCCAAATCTGTAAAAATATGGAAGGCAAGATATTGATGCATAATAGCCAGACAACTGACTTTTTCCAATGCAAGTGGGCAATTTGTCATACAATTTGTTTTCTTTAAAAGAAAACTATCCCAGCAAAAAATTTATTTCACCTTTTACTCAGACACAAAAGGTAAAACTTATAAAAGAGCCATCTTCACTATGAAAACTACCCTTCTTATAGAGCTACAACTTTATAAAATATGCTATATTATAATTAATTTGCCTCTAGTCTCAGCAAGTAAATGGGATGTTTGCTTTAATGTTGAGCTCTAAATAAGTCACTAAAAATAGTTAAAATGCTCCTATCTTTCCAGAGATGTATCTTTCCATACACAGACATTTCTGTGAGACAGCATAGCCAGGTTAGAAGCCTCAGCCTTCTCTATACACACTGCTGATAGTGAAGAAGTATCACACCACTGAGGTCCTTCAGTCTGCTCCCTTGGTGTTTGATTCCTGTTAGTAAACACCCTTTTTGTTATACAACAGGTTTGCTGCACTTAAAATTTATTGAAAATGAAAAACATACAAAAATATACAAAACCAAATGGCATATCGGAGGTATTCCATCACAACAGTTTCAGGCTAACATGTTAACGCCATTCCTCAATTAGGACCTGTTCTGGGAGAAGCCAGCCTAGCTCTGAAGAAGGGGATTACGTCTCCAAAACACATCAACTGGTCTTGCCATTTTGTCTTTATTTGCAAGTGGAGAGCAGTCTACAGTGCTTCATGCATTTATATGCCTTTAAGCTCACTGGGCTTGTGAGTACAGCATTTGTATTTCACATCTCAAGCTGATGTGCTAGGCGTTTGAACCCTCTTTGTATGTGTGTATATATATATATATATATATATATATATATATACACACAATATATACAAACATGCACACACAGGCACACTGCTTGTCTTTTTTTGAGGCCCTCAGTTGTCCTCTTTATTTCTATATTCATATTTTCTCTTTTCTTTTGTTTTCTATCATACATTATTTTGCTTCGATTCGCAGTAGGCGATGACTTCCCATGGACAGCTCATGCACAGTGTGCATAAAGCTGGTAATTGGGTTATGCCCCTTTTAATCTCAGCAAATCTATATTTGTTTATGTGAATATATTCCCATGTCAAATACTGCACAACACAAAGACCTCATTCAGACAGACTACTTTGTTTGCTCAGCTGTGATAATAAGTATTCTGTTTGAACAAACAATTTACATTTCAGGATGAATGCTTAACATATTTTCTGATCTACAAAAAATAGATATAAGCTTTCTTTGTATATGGTTTGTTATCTCCTAAATATGCATCAATCCATATGGCAGTACTTCAGTTACTGCCACAATATGAATTGGCTAAATATTTGAAATCATATAGTGGAAGTAAATTTGTAGCTGCAAGACATAAGATAATGTACAAAAATTCAAATTCCTGTATTTGACTGAATACATTCTTTACATGCATTAGCAACATTGCAGTGTTATTTGTTTGGGCCTTTTCGTGATGCAGTTTAGTGACTTCACTTAGACTCTGCCTTAGGTAAATGGAATTGTTGAAATAAACTTAGAATAAAGCCTAACTCAAGCCAAATTCTCATTTAAAATGTATTTTTTTAAACTGGGGATGAGAGTTTGTCACAATTTTATTTCTGCCTGTGACCCCATTAGGAAGAGATTTCCTTACTTTCTTTCCGTGTCCCTGGGCCACCAGTAGAAGTGGGAAAAGCATGGACATCAATTATCACATTGCTAGATGTTCTTACCCTTCCCCGCTTTACTAAAAATTTATTTTTTATTTGGTCTGTGTCTCTGTGAAATTTCCCATCACTTCCACACCCTGGCAAAAAATTAGGGTAACTCTGCTCTTCAAATGGAATAAAAAGCTGTGACCATTCTCAGCTTTATCGATAAAATAAAATGGTTTGGCTTTAGTTGGACTAGTGGATGTGCTTTTCAAGTGCTTGCATGTGTGGTTGTCAGTATCTCCGTCACTTGTTGCAGGGTTCAGAGTTGTGTTTTGGGGCTACATTAAAAAAAAGCATGGAGGTTATAAAAAAACAAACTCCACTCCATGCTGCACCATTGGTCTGAATGCTGCAGCTGTCTTCTGCTGACTCTAAGCCTGAGAACTGAGCAATCACATGACCACTAATCATTCAGTTCTCAATCAGCTCACAGCAGAGAGCAGTGGAATTGCAAACAAAAAGTGACACACTAATTATCTGTCATTAGCTTTTTATTAGAATGTATTTTTTTATTCAAACGAGTTGCTGGTACTTGAGAACTGGTTATTAAAACGATGGTTTACTGGATTATAGGTTATTGTTAATGGTCATGGTAGACCTCCCACTTGAGGATCACAGCAACATGGACTTATAGCAGAGGACAGTTCCACAACAGATAATAACACAATACTGCAATTAACCCTGTGCCTAAAGATGTTCATAGAAAAGAATCTTGCTCCACAGGCCTGAAATTTACATTGGATCAGGCTGCAGTTCTGCTGAGCTACCAAACCTCAACCCATTTCTCCTGATGCAGCATAGGAGTAGGTCTCCTCATCTTATTCCAAAGAGGCAAATTAGTGCTTATTGACAGATGACAGAATTACAACAGTGTGATCTGTTGGTGGTACTAATCAAATCTGGAGGTAGGTTATATGGTTAAAATTCAAATTTATATGCCTTTCATACATTGATAACTGGGTACCTTAGCTAAGTTTGCATTGTTCATATAATATGAAGTAGCTTCTGCAAGTACTCAGCTAGCCAGATGGGTCAAATACTTGTTCCCCAACCAACGGCTGTAGATCACTACTGGCAAGGAAGCAAGCATTCTACATACCCAAAGTGTAGAAAAAATTCAGCAGCTGGAAGAAAAGACCACTGGAAAGGTAAGTACAGTGCTGTGAAATCTATGCAGTGCTATATTTGCCACTGTTACATTACAGTGAATTGCAATGTAATGGGCTACAGAGAGTAAAGTGCATCCCCCTTCCCACCTTGTTACTGTTTAGCTGCTGCTGGTCCCACTTTGTTTTTTCCCATATTTAAAAAAATTCAAAAAATGTTTTTTAAAAATGGGGACAATTAAAATGCTTTCATTAGTGTGTAGTGAGTCACTACAATAGTTTGGTTTTTTTGAGGGGGTAAAAATATACTCTAAAGTGTTTTTTTTTTAATAAAATCTGACTGTGGTACCTCCTGTTAAAAATGCAACCTAACTAAATTGCTTAAATATGGTCTATGGAGTTATTAATCTTTATTTCTATGCAAAAGAGGACGGCTTAAGTCCTGTTTCACATGGACTTCAGCTTGTTTAAGAGCAGTGTGAACAGAAAGTGTTTATTAAGCATTTGCATAGCTTTCAGCAAGCTTTTAAGAAGCCCTTCAAATCCGGTTTTCAAATATTGAACACAGATCCTAATGGGAGTGCTTACTGTCACTTTAAACAAGCTGCTAGTAAGCTTCAGCACTACCTAAAGTTTTTTGAAAGCTTGCAGAAGCTGCTAGCAGATTGTTTACCCACTTGCCTACCTGCATTTTTACCCCTTTCATGCCCAGGTCAGTTTTCAGCTTTCAGTACTGTCACACTTAGAATGACAATTGTGCGGTCATGCAACATTGTACCCATATTTAATTTTTATAATTTTTTCCAGAAACATAGAGCTTTCTTTTGGTGGTATTTTATAAAAGAAACAAAGAAAAACTTTTTTTTTTCAAATTTTTTGCTCTTTTTCTGTTTATAGCGCAATAAAATACCCAGTGGTGATTCAATTTTGCAAAAAAGGTAATTTTTCTTCACTGATGTGCGTTGATGAGGCTGCACTGATAGGCAGCACTGATAAGGTAGCACCGATGAGAAGGCACTGATATGCTGCATTGATGGGCACTGATCGGAGGCTCTGACTGGTGGCACTGACTCACAGCACTGACTGTTGGTTCTGCTGGGCATTACTGATGGGTGGCACTGCTGGGCACTGATGGGTGGCACTGCTGGGAGGCACTGCTGGGCATTGATCTTCAGGTCACTGATCATCAGTGCGTAGATGATTGGTAAATGACAGAGAGGACATCTGCACCGGTTATTGGCAGTACTTTCCTCGTGTTGTGACAGCGTGAGGGAAGTGCCGTCAATAACCGGCAACTGTATTTACATTGTGATCTGCTGTGTCTTTGGACACAGCTGATCACATACTAAAATGCCGCTGTGATTGGCCTTTTACCTCATCATGTGATCAGTTGACACAGCGATCGTGGAGAGAGCCGGGTGCACGCCACTGGTGGAGCGTGGGAGGGCGCATTCTGGGAGGACGTCATATGACGCTGTCATTCATCTATAGTGCGGTTGGCAAGTGGTTAAAGAGTAACTGTTGTTGAGAAAAAACATTCCCATCTGGGTGATCTATGTACATTGCAAGGATTTTAACAAAGTCTAGCAGACTCCTACCTTTTGTTATTCTACAGAAATAACTATTTGTTTGTCTGTGTCCATGTGCTAAATTAATCTGTATGGGAATTGTTTTATAATTATCAATCAGCTGCTGCACCAGCAGGGCTCCAAAGAAGAAATTGGCAAGGTCTGCACCCCTTTAGATGTGATTTCCATTTGGGAGTATCTCCCCAAATTACATTTTTGTTGCAGAGGATACCACAAATATGATTTGTATCTTAGTGCAGACTTCTGGGAAGGTTTCATAAAAGCTTGCTGTTTACACTGCCCTTATATAAGCTGAAGCCCATGTGAAACAAGCCTTAATGTGTATTTTTGACCTGCAAAAAAATGCATGTGTTCTGTTATTTCCAAAATTCAGACTAAATATACGAATATACAATATAAAAAATATACTGTGTGCTCTCCTTCTGTAAGGTGCTGCATGAGGTATTTTATCAAATGACGCTTCCCAGAAATGTATCAAAACTAAGTTCAAGCTATGTGTACCATATTCTTTCTATTTTAATGACAAAAATCCTTTTTACTTTCTTTTGGACACTCTAAAGCTAAATGGGGATGTGGTTTAGTCAGAGATCTGAAATAAATTGAGGGACGTTTGTGTATGCTGTGTGTCATCCTGCTTCTGTTGAAATCGGAACAATTTTTGGGATTTCTCCAAAGATAAATAGGGGTGTGGTTTTAGCTAACGGGGGGTCTACCTAAAAATAAAAATAAAGTATAATTTAGTACTCCCGCTTCAAAATGTGGCCTAATAAAAAAAAAGGTTACATGATGTGCCGCATGTCCTTGTAATATTTTTGCTTGTTGTGTTTCTGACATAAACCACTGTCATTTTCATTTTGTCTTCTGGATCAAACTGCTTCCTATAGCACTCTTAAAATGCACTCTACTAAAAAGGCTTACATTATGTGTGCAGCATGTCTGTAATATTTCTGCTTCAGACCTCTGACATAATCTAATGCAGTTTTTATTTCTAGATTTAAGAAGGGTCTCATCTTTCCCTCTTCAAATGTCTCTGAAATAATTTTGCTTTGTTTCTGTAACATCATTTGGTGTAATTTTGATTTCTTTCTCTTCAAATGCACTCTATTAACTCTATTAACGTGCTTACCCTTCGGTGCAATGTGATGACATAAAAATGACAGTGATTTATGAAAATCACTGTCATTTTTATTTCTGGTCAAAAATGCCTAGTCCCTACCTCTTTAAATGTGGCCTGCTTAAAGGCTTACATGGTGTGCACTATGCCTGTGACTTATTTCACTGGAATTTTTATTTCTAAATCAAAAATACTTTAGGGTTGATTTACTAAAGACACATATACTGTCCATTGCAAGTGTAATTGCTCCAGAGTTAAGTAAACAAGTTAAAGCTTTCAAATAATACCCAATCAAAAAAAGGGGAACCTGGACTGGAAGGGCGGTGGGGACAGCATTTACTGGAACTGATCCCTTGTAGTGTCTCCCTGCAGCAACACTAAACTGGTGAGAGGGAGAGGAAGGGGAGCAAACTTTCAGATGCTTCAGGAGGGAAACTACAGAGGATCTGTTCCTGTAAATGGAACCCCACCACCCCTTTGTGTCCTAGTTCCCCTTCCGTGTGCTTGTCAACTACCTGGGCCCCCCTGTTGAACTGATGAGGCCCAGGTCCCGTATGGGGGGCCAGTGGTACAATCCTCATCAGTGGCCCTGTACAGACATAATTCTAGCATATCAGTTTGCCAGAACAAAATAGAAAAAACATGCAATAAATTAATCACACAACATATACAGGAACAAGTAAAAGTGATGCTCTCTGTGTGGCACTAATGTGGATCAATAATTGAAAGCCCAGGTTAGATGCAGTATGAAAGGACCTCATGGAAAATTGCCTGTCCTCCTTCACTTGCACTTGGTCAGAGATCAATTGAACAGTGTGTGTAGTTCTCTTATTGTGACCCCTTTACTCTCAGCCTGCTGTTGCCTTAGGGAACAGTAGGGTTTATAGATGTTATTCATGTTCTTCCTGCTTCACTTTTCAACAGAGGAACATTAATGCTCACAAAGGTTATCCTTCCTCAATTCGATGCCCAGTGTGATGTGTTAAGTAAAGGCATGATGCTGTCATTGCTGATCGCCTGCATTTAGAATATCCCTTTTACACATCAGTATGAATTGTCGGTTTCCATTATAGTCAAGCAAGATGCATACACCCACATAAAGTTTGATCACACAGGGAGAGGACAGTTACAGCTTTTTAATGTGGTTATTCATTATTTTATGAAGGTTATTGATCTAATATAATCAATCAAGCATTCAACAAATAAAAAAATGTATTAAGACACAGTAAATGTAACTTTATTCCTTGAGACTATTTTACACATTTTTTTTTTCATTTTCAATCATCATTCAGTTTAACTTTGACATACCTGCCAATATAATTACCATGTACAATTGTATTTAACTATACATATGTTATTCACAGATATTATTTTTCTCTATGGCATGTTTTTTCTATCTTTGGCTATATGTTTTTAATGATATATAAATATTTTAAAGACATACAGTCATGTATAGTGCTTGTCTATTTTTTTTACTTACATCTTGCTCACACAAGTGCAGTTTTTTGTGTGTAAGCTGCACTTAAATTGAAGGTCTTACTTTTCTGCTGCAGGAGTTATTGGATTTTACCTTTTCCTGTCCCCTCTCAACTACTACAGTCACCCTCTTCTTCCATCCTATGCTCCCTCACTCACATCTTAAATCTCTTCCTCTCTAATGGTGCCTTCCCCACCCCTATAAAGCATGCACACATCACTCCCATACTTAAAAAACCCTCGCTGGACCACACCAACCTGAACAACCTAAGACCTATTTACCTCTAAACTCTTAGATCGCTTAGTCTACAATCGCCTGAGCTCCTACCTCACTGACAACAACCTTCTTGACCCTTTACAGTCTGACTTTTGCTCACTACGCTCCACTGAAACTGTCCTACTAACACTCACTAATGATTTACTAACCAATGGCCCCAACTCCATACTCTTACTACTTGACCTCTTTGTGGCTTTTGATACTGCCAGCCATCCCCTCCTCCTCAAAAAACTCCACTCTCTTGGCACTGAGACTCTGCTCTCTCCTGGTTCTCCTCCTACCTATCGCAGCACTCCTTCAGTGTTACCTATAACTCTGTCTCCTCCTCTCCACTTCCTCTTTCTGTAGGGGTCCCTCAAGGTTCTTTCCTTTGACCCCTTCTCTTCTCCATCTACACCTCCTCCCTTGGTCACTTGATAAACTCCCATGGCTTTAACCTCCCTAGCGGTCTGATTATGTCCATATTTCTGTGCTCAAAGCGGTACTTTTTTTGCATGGAAATATGTATTTTTTTATTGTACGCCTGTAATTTTTAGGAATAACTCACTGAAATCTGTCCGAACAAGAGTCTATTAAACATCCCGGGTAGGTTAAAATTTGAAACACGAAATCATAAATTATAATTTAATAAATAATCATAAAAAATAATATAATAATAATTTTAATTCAATAATATAATCAAACCAAAAACACTGAAATTTGAAATATAGCGCCAAATTTGCACATCACTGAGCAAAGTCGCAAAATCGTTTTCAGTGTCTGATGACAAATTTCCCCACGAATCATCACTCAATTCTGCAAGTGGTTCTAATTTACTATCACTGTTTTCTAGCTGGTCTAAAACCACTGTTGACCTAAAGAGACGCTTTTTGGATGCCATGGACATTTCTCAGTTTCCAGGCAGAAAGAACAGTAAAAATGCAGGCAGGGCGCAGGACACAGCACTCGGGACAAAATGTATGTGAAATGCTTTGATACAGTAATGTTGTACTATGTTATTTTAGTGTATTTAGTGAATGTCACTTTTACAACTTTCCAATTTCCCGCCAGTTCTGTCCCCCATACGTCCCGACGTTGCAGAGAACGGAACCCAGAAACAGATGCCGGCATCCGCCAGAGGACATTGCAGGGGACACTGCAGGAGGGACATCGCAGGAGCGAAGGACAAGGTAAGTGCAGAAGAGATCCCAGAGCAACGCTGAAAGGTATTCCCGAGTCTAGTTCGGGGTTACCGCTTGTGCTGAAACTTTACCCCGAGCTACACTCAGGAATACCTCCAGGGAGGAGACTGCCAGCAAAAACTGCCTGATGTGCTCTGTTCACCCAAAGCTAAAAGCCATAATATTAACGGTAAATACCCCATTTAATAGAAAAAGAGAGTAGCCCTTAAAAATTTGTAAAAATTGAACAGAAATACCACTAAGCCGCTACTGCCACATCTGGTCCTTCCGGTCGCCTGGAACCCACGCTGTCCTGTGGATACAAGCTACTATAAAATTAGAATTATGCATGGGATTGGGTCCTAATCCATGCCATACAGAGGAAACAAAATAACCAGGGAGCAAGAGTCAATAAAAACATTGTAACAGTTTATTATAAACAAATATCCAAACGTACATGTGGGCAGTGCAGGTGCAGCATGATCGTAGCGGAGATCTGACAAGCATAGCAATCTGACAGGTGGAATCACACAGAACTGCTGAAGCTGTGTAAGTCAGTGTGCGATGAGCAGAGACAGGACCCACCGAAATGCCACAAGGCTATACCGTTACCGGTTCCCTTCCAGTTAGGAAGCTGTACACAGAGGGATCGGACTGGGATGGAAATGGGCGGGCACAACACTTTTCAGAAGCTCTGCCTCCTTTGCCATAGCTTGTCAAATTTCTTTGTACATCTCTTGGACTTTGTATAATTGTAGGGATTAATTTATTAAGTTAAAATACAGGTGGCAGATCTGATGTTTAACATTTCCATTACGTATTTTGTAATATAAACCCAAACCCTAATGTTCAAATCTGTGAAGTTCCAGTACAAATAATTAGTGCCTTTATTGTACAGTATTATAACAACTACCTGCTTACAAAAGGTTAAATGTGGATTTTGTATTTTAAGTTCTGAATTTATAAAAAGGTGACAGCCAAGCTGTCGTCTTCTAATCTAAGAATTCAACAAAACTGCAAGTTTTTCACTCCAGTGTGTTCATGGGAGTCCTGTTCAGAGGCCTAACATATGGCACACTTATGCATCATTTATGTTATATCTTGCCGGAGCCTGTATCGCTCTTATTGCTTAAGTTCCTGCTTGTTTAGGTCAAAGCTTTAAGAGGACTTTCTTGTCATTTTCAGTGAGTGCTCCCTCTACTCTGTTTTGACCTATTTCATACCAAGGCAGATGTCATTGACATGTTGCCTTCTGAGTTTCATAGTAGACACAGCTGTGACTTCTGTCATGCGTCACAAGGCAGTGCATACACATAGATACTGTATTAGCTCTTTACTCCAAAGTCAGTATACATTGACATGCTTTTTATAGGTATTATATGACTCTGTATCCTGTATTTGCAATCGGTTAGATTTGCATGAGATCCCTTGGTATCACAGCATGGAGGCTTCACTTAGTTCTTTGCTGTCCAGGACCTCAAAACCAATTTTTAGCAAATACCACTAAATTGAGTTGTCTAAACAGTTGTAATGACCCACTCTTTTATCAGCTTGAATGGATCATTATGTATAATAGTGGAATGTGAGAGTAATGCAAGTAAAAGATTTTCACTAGACATGTGCAATTTGTTTTATTCAAAATCGAAATTCAGTCAAAATTTTCATTATTCAGAAATTCGGATGCATTTGAATTTTTGAATCACAATAGTAACGAATTTCAACTAATTCAAAATAAAATATAATGAAACCAGTTATTTGAATTTGAAAATGAAATTGAATTCAAATTTGAAATGGAAACATATTGCGATAAATACAGTAAGGTATAAAAATTAAATAAAATGATGATTCATACTTAGGCTGCTTCATGGAATAGAATAGAAAAGAATAGAAAAGAATATAGAAAATAAAATAGAATAGAAAAAAAGAATAGAATATCGTAGAATAGACTATAAGAAATAGAATAGAGTGCATAAAGCCGTCTTCTGAAATTCAAATTTTGAAATTAGAATTTTGAATTTCAAATTGATTTGAAAATAATGAATATACAAAACTGATCTGAATATATGAAACAAATTCGAACAATGAATCATTCTAACATAATTAATATGATGACATGAAATTATTAACTTAATGAACGAATCCAAAACAAAACAAATTTTTCCATCATGCACATCTTTTCACACTCACCTGTTCCAAACTCGAGTGCTGTTTTTTTTCCTCCACTGAGTCTCCACTAGCTGCCTGCTTGGGTGAATCCACAGGTTGCAGCCTGTGAGTCATCAGCAGCAAAGCCCATCCGACCTTGTGGGGTTTTCTGTTATAAACCAGATGTCTCCTAGGACTCTGCAGCTCAGCCCTTCCAAGGGCTCTCACCTTCACTGAACATGCAGCCACACTGAATCTATTCCCTTCAGTGCCAACAGGTTTCCAGTCTCTGCCATGTCATTTGCCTCTCTCTGACTCTTTAAGGCTTTCTGTGTCTTCTCTGTGGCTTAGTCCTGATTAGCCAGTTTTTTCCTTGTGGGAATAAATTATCCATCAGTGACAAAGACAACCATTTTATCTTGATACACAGACGGTGCTTAAGCTGAGGGCAACCCCTTAAAGTATAACTAAATGGAAAAACTGTTATTTTAGTTTCGGCTACAGTGGTGAGGAGTTAAACCAACTATCAGATTTTTATTGCTGACTGTGTCCCCATTAGGGAGATTTCCTCTCTCTATTTGCCGTGGTCCCCAATGTCACCGGGAATAAAAGTGAGGGTAAATCCAAACTTTTGAGTTTCCGCCAAAGGAGGAATAAAGAGAAAATCTTCCACTGGGGATGCTTGTTCCAGTGACAACTGTCAGAGGGCATTCCCCTCACATTGAAAAGATTTCTTATCACTTCCTATTGGGACTACAAGACCGGAAGTAAATGAAAATCTACATAATAATGACACACACACACAAAAGAAAATGGCATCAGACCCAAGCCTTTCTTAAATAAAGCTTTGCCTACATTAGATAGCTGACTGGCTGGGGAAATGGTGAATAATTCTGTGCTTTTTTCCTGGGCTTTCTGGACCCAGCCTTCCCACCCTGTGGCATATCTATTAGAGGGGAAGTCCGGGGACGAGGGCCATTGGGAACAGTCGTGTGAAGATGCAGTGAGCTGTGGATAGCGACTGCTGCACCCTGCAGTCTGTCCAAAGATTCTGGAGTCCACCGTTTACGGATTATGGCAGATATGGACTTTTGCCTACTTAGGTATCCCTGGGCAGCCAAAGAGTAATTAGTCAGGAGGACTGTATGAACCTTATGTTGTATTGCTGCAGAAGTTTCATTAAAGTTCTTTGATTTACTAGTGTTTAACAACCAGCCATTAGCATGGTACATGGCGTTGGTGCTGGATCTTTTGGTAGCGAGGGGGTCGGTGCGCTGATACGCTCCCTTATAGGTTGGTTCCCTGAAAATACTGGGACCAAACCTGAGTTATGGAGACCCACAGCCTAGCTGTATGGTACGAGAGAGTGAAAAGTTAATGGCAAGAATGCATAAGGTCCATGCAGGTGCTCAGCAGAAACTGTCACTGGGAGTGAGGTGGCAGAGATATGCTAACCGGCAGAGAGGGCACAGACACAGTGGTGTTCTTCCTAAATGTGACACTCATTGCAAGGTGCCCAAGAACTTAGGATAATGAATTCACAGAGGAACTCTGTGCATTATTACTGAACACTGTGTATGGCTAAAGGATTCTGTATGATTATCCAATAGTGATCTATCTATAGATGATATTATTAGTAAAAAACAACTGGTAAAGGGAGTGGTTCTGCTGAAATGCCTCTTAACAATACTAAATTATCCCCTGTATGTAGCTTTTAATACAAAGGACACTGAAGTGTTTGGTATCATCAATTATTCTGGCAATCCTTCTGGAATTTCCCTAGCCTTGATATTGCTGTATTTATATTATGCAACTTTCAAATAGTTCTCATGTCAATCTTTTATTGTGAGCTACCAAATGTTGCACACAGTGTTTGCAACAATAGAATGAATATTCAAATATACCAATTACACATGTGTTAGTCCCAAAAATATCAGCAGTTCAAAGGCTGTATATAGTAAAGAGTATGCATTGTTTCATACAGGAGTTGCTAAGATTTTAAGTGTAAAAAGTTAACGTTTATATAAACAATTTGAAATTATACTATATTTTACCAGACTACATTTTATTTTTTATCAAGTTTTCTAAGAAAAAAACACAATGGTGTTACATACATACAACAGAATAAGTTCAGTTTATACAAATATAAAAAGAACTAATATTTGGGGAGATGTGGGTTCTTGATGCTGTAGGCACAAGTGTTAGGATTCATCTTGGCAGCTCTTGACTCCAAGTGAGGCAGGTATACAGGACAAAATGAAAGGGAAAGTGCTGGGGCTTATTTAGGGTTACATTAGGAGAGTGGTAGGGACCAAGGTCAGGGTTCGATTTTGTAGGGGGTGTCATGATCGCAAGATTTCCGCCACCAACATGCGACAATCCAACGACCGCGACGTCTAATATGTCACGATCGCGGCGTCAGACCCCAGACCTTCCCACCAAATTCGTGACCGAAGGACTAGCCAATCTAAAACTGCGATGTGACGTGCGTAACAATGCCATGCCCAGCTGCACCCTGCAGAACGATTTTCCAGCTAACGGACCACAATCGATGTACCAGCAGCCTGGGCGATCGTTACTGGGTCGGGTTAATTAATCCTCCACACTGCCACCACCTCCTTTTTGTACAGAGAAAGAGGAAACTTGCGTTATCAGTTATAACACTATAGTGATTGAAATAATCGTCTGTATAAAATGGTCCGCAAGCCGGTTATACAGAGGTTTAAACAAACAGTAGCGTCTCTTTAGAGGCAGGAATTTGTGAGTTGCAATACAGAGCTATAGAAACAGGTCAACACTTTCAGAAAGAAAGATTTATTACTAAAAGGTCAAACAGGAGGAATAAAAATATTTACAGAACAAAGATGTAACTAAGTTATATATATATATATATATATATACATATACAAAGAACCATAGCACAGCAAAGAGATATCAGAGAGAGGTGAAAGGGTTAAAGTACTTGCCAAAGTCCTGGGTTAGCAGATCCACGTTTCAGAGCAAAAGGGCACGAGTCTCTCCAGGTGGAATTGATGTTAAAATGGGAAACGTCTTCAACTTAACTTCTCTTAGGTCTGACAGCCTGTTTTAAAGTCCCCAGCAGGGGGTGTCTCTGACGCCATGGACCAATACCTTGTGTAGGCGTGGAGGTCTGGGTGTCGACCTAAACTAGAGCCGCAATCTTGTATAATTCATATTTGGAATCATAACTTTTCCTATGCAAAAGTGACATCCCACCCGCGGGTAGCTTATTAAGCAGACAAGTTTGAGGATTGATTAGATATGAATTATGAAAGTGTAGGCTAAACGGTTCACGAGATCTATTTTTCTGCTTTCCTGTGTATGCGAGACAAGTCGAGTGACCCATCAAACTCTTTGGCTCCTCCTAGCCAATCTGATGGTATGTCTGGTTTTTATGTAAGTCTCTCATATTCCAAGATATGGGACATAGGGGAAAAATGGATTTGAGAAGTGCTTATCTGATTCTATCACCTACGCTGAGCTAGGTTTATTAGCTCGGAATCTCTTTCAAGTTCTGGGAAAGTTTGCCTTATCTCCTCCGAGGTGTGAGATGGCACAGGGTCTTGGGACAGTGAGGCACCACGTGGCTCCCTGCTGGGGTCTGGCCTGTGACACTTTTAACACACGCACATCTGTCACTGTGCCTCTCAGGAAGGGAGGGGGGAAGGAGAATAAGGGAGAAATGGATACTCTTAACAACATGGAGTCTGCGTCCTTCACTGTGTGTTGCGCACGTTTGCAACAGAGGGAGTTAAGGGTTTCAGAAGAGGTTGTTTACTTTAAGAGTTAGGTGTTAGGGTATGGTATAAGTGTTAGCATTGTTAATGCACAGGTTAAGAGTTAGGGGAAAGTAATTTTCAGGGTTTCTTTTAGGGGCTTAGGTTAAATGTCAAGTGTTCTAGCAGAGAGATTAAAAAAATTCTTAGTCTGTATTCTTAAGGACACTTTGCAACATAGGACAGTTAGGGAGCTGCAGGGCCTATACTACTTCTTGGCATTAAGAGCTGGTACTGAAAAGTGGTGCAGCACACTCTCTATCAAGAATTATTGTACCTGTCTCCTGATCATTTATGTATTATCTTTATGCATTATTACTGGATGGGATATACTTTCTATTGGTGTCTGCATACAAGGACAACTACTGTTGTGGGAAGAAGTGCTAGATTAGGTTATAAATCATACTCAATTACCATTTTACCCCTTCAATAAGCCAACCCCATCCTCTTCCTCTCTGCTTCCTTACACTCCTCTCTTCATTAAAACATTAAAAAAGTTGGCAAAGGGTCTGAGGCATAAGGTGCGCATCCATAGCTTTACCTTTACATTCATACTGCCCAGTGCAATGTTAGAGCCTCAAGAAGTTCCTTCATTAGTCCTGACTTCCTAATGTACATAAGGCTGGCACTTTTCATTTGACTTTTGTACCTCAGCAACCTATTGCCTTGTCTAAGGAGGTTAGGGTGCACATACTAACTTTCAGACATGCAGTATTTGAATAGGTACTTTATGGGACTGCAGTGGTGCTTCATGTTCTATGAAGTCATATGGTCTTATTAATATTCTTTACTCCGACTGCAGAATTGCTGTACCTTAAAATTTAACTCCCTTCTTCAGTTTTTTATAACTTAATATTTAGAAAGTCTTTAAATGTTTTACAGCAAACATTCAGTCTAAACTGATGATTTAGCACATTGTCAATCTTTGTGCACAGCAGCTTCTAATAAGGTCATCTGAGTCTTAAAAATAGCTTTCCCATCAACTGGGTTGGTGTGTGCCATGCTAAGATCATTTAGCTGACCCTATTATTGCCGTCACCACACTAGAGCTCTACCCTTAACCCTCTACATATATTGTATTACTACTCCATAAAATAAAGGAGAAACAGCACATGGTCGGGGAAACAGATATCTGGCACTTTCAGAAGTGTCAAATGCTGAAGAGTCTTATTTCTCTAGCAGCCCATGTTTCCTACTGACTTTACTTCATTCTAGAATATGAGTATATTGCCTTTCCTATTGCATGGAAGTGCTGCTAGGATTTTACTCTCATGATCCAATGCAAATGTTTCACCTTTGTGCCTTTGTGTATCCATGAGTAAATCATAAGTTTTTTCTTTAACACCACACAAAACATTTTAAAGGGTAATTCTGTTGTTAGGATGACATGGGGGCAGTGATACTTTATACATTTTCTTTATTTTCTCCTTAGGCAGCCCACTCAGTGTATTCTGTAGAGCTTTCTTTGGATTTAGTGGAGAGTCTGGCCCCATGATCTACTGGATGAGGGGAGAGAAATTTATTGAAGAATTGGAGAATCACATTAAAGAAGGTGTAATCAGGTACTTCAGTTAAATGTTTTATCAAGAAATGTTAATTTGTTCTAATGTCTGTCTGCAAAGGGGTGTATTTAATAATGAATCACTTTTCAATTTGCAAAGTGAATAGTAAATAAGTATTCATCCAAGTGAGATTCTAGTTATATTGAATCTAGGTACAGTAGGATGAATGTGCACCAGAAAAAAAAAAGATGCTAACAGCCAGCCATCGAATTCCACATATACAGTACTGGGGGATTCAGATTCAACCTGCATGCAAGTATGCTGGCAATCTCCATCCTGCCTAACCACTTGTCTAGCAGAGCCATTTTTTTCTATTTTTGCACACGATAATCACAAGTTGTCAGTAATAAATACAACAAAGTTAATTTTAGTGCGTGTACATGCAATATATTACCCATTTTCTTTATATATATATATATATATATATATATTTAAGATGAGGTAATGGCAGGTAAATAGATACCTAGCACGTTATGCCTTAAAATGGTGCATGTCTGTGAAACTGTAACAAATGTTGGTACAGTTTCATCCACTAGAGAGAACAGTTCTACTGACACCTGCCATGCTTTTCCTTGGTCTGCAGGTGGGATATTGGCAGTTGGGCAGTAAAAGGGGGTATGATACCTTTGGTGGGCATTGGACATGATCAGGTGGCTTTTCAACTACCTGAATTACTTCCACATGAAAGTGCATGATCCACTGAAGAAACGTAAACACAGTCCTGGCTGCTGTAGCTAGCACTATGTTTAAAATCTATATCGATTTGTCAACCAGTGCCATTTATAAATAATGACTAAGTGGTTAAACTGTGTTTTTATATAGTGTGGCAGTACGGTATCCTGCCACGGTGGAAATCATGATGGAGACCCAGGATTCTCAACCATACAGGTTGAGGGGCTCCAGGCAGATCTCATAATACAGAGGAAACTGGTTTATCAGTTTCCTCTTTGGTTTGTAAAGCCTGTTTTGGGACCTGTAGCCTGGAGATTTCTTAGAGATTTGGGAGGGATGAAATCTCCAATCCTGGGCCCATATTTTGGGAGCAGCCAGCGTGCTGATTGCACAGGTGTGTGCAGGCCTTTTAGGGGAGGCCAGGCCATGATTCTGAGCTCCACCCCGGCAGACGGAGTCAGGAGGGCTCCACCCCGGCAGACGGAGTCAGGAGGGCTCCACCCCGGCAGATGGGAGGTCTCTGCCTTGGAGTCAGGTGGGCTTCACCAAGGAGAGGTGGAAGCCAAGCTAGCTGTGTGCTAGAAGTTTGCTGTGTGCAAAAGCAACCTCGTGGAAGGCGTCTGTAGGAGACATATATATAAAGCAGGATATCTGAGAGAGCCAGAAGGCTGAGTATTGTTTGCATTTGTGTGATGGTGGAAACCCCTGTGCGGGAAACCTTTGTTACAGGACTTTTCATTTAAATAAAAGTTAATAATAACATTTTCACCACTATGCTTCACAGTTTTTCCTCAAACCAAAGACAGTATCTGGTGCAGCTGTGCATAGTAACCAATCAGCTACTAACTTCAACTTGTTCCATTAAGATTTGCCAATAAACCTAGAAGCTGATTATTGGTTACTATGCACAGCTGCACCAGATTGTGTGCACCAGTTTTACTAAATCACCCCCAGTGTGTGTGTTTTTATTTAATATATATATATATATATATATATATATATATATATATATATATATATACACACACACACACACACTTTTTTTAAACCACAGTCACTAATGGATTTGGTGTATACAAGGGTTAAAGTTTATTTGAACCTGTAAATAGTTAGGCCTGTTAAGGTCATAAGATCATTCCAGTGAGTTACTGTTAAAACATACGTAACCCCTTTTTTGTGTTACACTTTTTTGCACATACAATATACAGAGTAAACTGTACACTCAGAGAAGGAGAAAGGGGTCCACTGGACGTCTTACAAGTCCTCTCACTTCTAACAATAGAGTTTTTTTTAAGAATTAAGCTTTAATTAATGTACAATACCTTACTGTCATGTAAATAAATATCTGTATCAATATATTTTTGTAATGAATGTACATAAAGGTCAGAGGACAGAAATAGAATCACACATCTATAGAAATGTGGCTTTGGAAATGTCACTGATGAAACATTTCAGCTCTTCTTATAATGATCAAGGAAATAATGATTATTATTTGAATTTGTTCATTGGGGTTATACAGATAACATGTGAACCTTCAGCGAACAGATAGTTATTTAATAGAACTATTTCTTCAGCAGCAATCCGTGCTTTGATCTCTCATCATTGCAATGTTTCTGGACTGTGCTTCATTGATCCTGCAAATAGTAATAATATACTCTGCCTCTTTCCAATTAAATGAGAACTGTGTGTACTGAAAATTGTAATTACACCAGAACATTACAAATGTAGCATGCAAGTTTAATGAGAAATACAGGTGATACATGTAAAAATACAGTAAGGCTCATTTACCAAAACTTGGGAAAAACTAGAGCACTCTCCCGTAGCAATCAATATGATTATTCACTTTAAGGATGACAATGATCAGTTACTAATCAACAGACCCAGGTTCTATAAATTAGACCCAATTTATTTGGTCTTTACAAAACCAATTTAATTTACCTTGTTGTCCCAGGTTCTCTGAGGTTCCCTTCACATCTATCCATTCCATTGTGGTGTGGTACTGCACACATGTTAACGTGCTTTGCATTAAGGCAGCCCATTTATTTAGAATTGGCTGCTAATGTAGGGCAATGAAAAAAGGGATTTGCACTTTTTTTTTCATGCAGTGAACTACAACACATGATCACAGGAATTCATAAAGAGTGTAGTATTCCATGGTTAGTGCTCTTCCTCAGTCCATGTACATGTTCTACATATCTATTTGTGTCTGCAAGGAAAGTGTGTCCACACTGGGAATCCCTTCCTCACGGCACTCACTCCTCTCATTCCTCCCCAGGCACTGCACCCATCACATTGTCAGGTGCATGGCTGAGGAGTTTTGTTCTGGGATGGGTGGAGCCTGATTTGGAAATGAGAAACTATTTCCCCATCATGTCTACTTTATTTTTGAATGACAGTGCATGGCAGGGGACTGATCCATAGCCATTATTCATCCACTGTTGTACGCTATCACTCAAAATTAAAGCAGACCTTATGGGCAACTAGTCTTTAAGTTCCTTTTCAGGCTTCACCCACCCAGTGACAAGTCCTTTCCCAAATATGGCCATTGCCAATGACATCACTTGCATTCCCATTTACATTTACTGTTCGACCCAGGAATCTCCTGGCTGACAGCGAAATGGGGCAGGGGATATATGCATTGTGGTGCACTGCAGTCAGAGTGTTTCAACCTCTCCTCTATTTCCATTAGAACACCATTCCAAATGAATAGCAATGCACAATTGCCATGCTTTGCAGTTAAGAACTGTGATAAAAAGGCATTTTACCACATTGTGTGTGTGTGTGTGGGGGGGGGAGGGTTGCAATTAAAGGACAGCTACTGTTGGAAACACGTATTCTTTTCGAATTCTATTTAGAAAAGCTAGGTTGTCATTTTTGTTTAATGGGAGCATGTATGAAAAGAGATATGCAAGGTGCCATGGTGACGAGAACACTGGATAAACAAGATCCACAATACTTTCTGGTCATGCTTGTTCTGGATCAGTGACTCAGGTATTGCTACAGCCAGGGACAAGCAGGCAACTAGCATTTGTAGGAGTAGAGTAGCATCAACAGCCTCCATATGTATTTTACTATAGTTTCAACACTGCAGTCCCTAGTAATCATGTAAACCTATTCAGTGAACCACTAAGCTACAGGATACATTGCAGCTTAGTTGTTAGCACTTTTGACTTGCAGCACTGAGGTCAGAACCATTATGCTGTAGCTGGAAAATCTTTTCAGGTTCATCCAATCTTCACCAACTATAAAGTATTTGGAGAGGGCCTCTGGACAGAACTGCAGTCTTGCCATTTAGTGCTTTCTAACTTTTTATTGCATTGTATAGTTTCTGAAGATTAGGGATGAGTGAAATTGGCAGATGTTGTTTTGCCAGCATTTCTGACATTTTGCCAAAATGCACTGAAAGTTAAAAGGTAAGGCAAAATGAATGTGGAACTCTACTTCATCTCCAGTGCACCTCACCAGCCACTGAAATCTTCAGGTGGTCTGTTTCCAGGTGCTGATCATTAGCCAAGATTATGCCACACCAAGAGAGAGTTGGTCAGGAGTTCATTTATCTTTGCCAACATTTCACCAAAACACATTGTTAATAGATAACGTGAAATTAAAGTGGAACGATACTCTTCTTTACTCCAGCGCTGTAGTGCCCCCACAGCTCCTTACCAGTCACTGACATCTTCAGCTAGTCTGGTTTTTGGATCTTTGGCAGAGATGATGTCACTACTACATAAGGGTGGGAGCTCATTTATCTCAGAATTGCCAAAACTGTGCATTGGTCAAGTGAGTGTACAGGGCAGACAGGCAGGTAAAAAACGTTAAAGCAGAGCTCAACCCAAAAGTGGAAGTTCCACTTTAAGCCTTTATCCTCTGCTCCCCATTAAGGATTGGCACCTTTGGGGAGCAGGATGGGTACCCGAATTTGACAGGTAACTGCTCCCACTTCCGCTGCGATCGCCTAGGCGATCAGAAGTGGAAGTTGGTCTCTTCCCCCCCTCCCTGTAGTCTTCTGGGACACGTCCCAGAAGACTACGGGGCCATTCACAAAGTGTAGCGCTTCTCCCGCATGTGCAGTGGGCACACTAAAGATTCTGGCACCAGGGAGAGAAGATGGCCAGTGAAACCAGTGAGGAGTCTACTGGACCCGAGGGACAGGTAAGTTTATGTATTTTAAAAATCAGCAGCAACAGTTTTTGTAGCTGCTGAGTTTTTTATTTTCTTTTTCAGGTGGAACTCCACTTTAATGCATTAACCATTTTACGCTCAAGTAACCTATATGTGCGGCAACCAAAGACTGGGCTTTTAATGCTCACATACTGCACATATGCATAGTTGGGAAATGAAAAACTGCTCTCAGTCCTGAGAACACATCGGAAGGTCGTTGGACCGGCTTACGGTCATGTGACCACTGTGACAACCAATCACAACTGTCACATGAGCACCGATCCTTCCTGCCTCCCCTAGGCATTAAGAACTTTTAAAGAGGACATCAGGGCAGGTGGAAAGGGGTTGTAAATACATAGGGGTTGATTTACTGAAGGCAAGTAAACCATGTGCTGTGCAAAATGCAATTGCACTCTGCAACAGTAGTTCCTCCAGAGCTTAGTAAATGAGTAGAAGATCTTCTGACTTCCATCATCCAATCATGTTCAGGGAAAAATGCTGTCTTTTTTTATTTTCTTTGTACATGATTGGGTATTCTTTACAAAGTGAAGCTTTACCTCATTTACTAAACTCTGGAGCAACTGCACTGAGCCTGCCATTTTTCCATGCCTGGATATGCACAGTGGACACAGCTGGAATGTGAAGTTCAGCGTAGGCCAGAATCTTGTTGGATTCTCTTGAGTTCAAGACTGTTGGTTCCTCTCCGGTAGATGATGCAAGTCATTGTCATGGCATTGTCCAAGTGAGTAATGGTTGGATGGCCTAAGAAATTAGCGATCTCCATTGATCCAATTTCCTATGTTCCATGCAGTCAGAATGTTGAGTTTCAGTGAGTGGAATTTGGCATAAGGAACTTCTTAGAAAGGGGCTACCATTAAGCCCAGAACCCTTATATAAAACTGGAGTGTTGGTCAACTACTAATCTATAGCATCTGAACATGGTGCAGATAGAGTTTGGAGTTTGTCTTTTAAGAGCAAGAATTTGGACAAAGCAGTATCCAGGAGAAGGCCTAGACCTTCCAAGTCAAAGCCTTGATAAGACGTGCAGTAAAACCCTTCCAGTAGCAAGGAGTCTGAGTAAACATTCTGGAGGATTGTGGTGTGGCTGAGAAGATGACGGCAGAGACTAAGGCGGTCTGTGCCTGCATCAGAAAATGGCTTGCCTGCATACAGTATGACACACTAGAAGGAGGTTGCACATGGGGGGGGTCAAGATTTTAAAAATGGAACTACATTTCCTTCTGCTTTCAGCCTGTAACCAATACTATTGCAACCTGCTCTCCCTCTTTTACCTTTTTAGGTGTCTTGAGGAACAGTTCTGGCACTCCCAGGCTTCCATAAAGCAATCCCCTGACTTACTACAGTGGTGGTCCTAAGATGCTTTGCAGTCCCCACCATGTAGATTGGAAATATAATGCAGGCTCCAAGCCGGCTTACTGCCTAAGGAATCTTCAGGGCTAGGGTTCCCCAGACAGAGTACTTTACAGGAACGGGTCTGTAATGCACCTGTGCCTAACTCATACTTTACACCAAGTGTGTCTAGTATAGCATCTTCAGGAGAGTCCAGTGCTCTGAGAACACAGGTCATGCCTTTTACCTCCTAACAGCAGAGTCCAGGTACTATGTTGAGGATCAGTATGATCTGGAAAGCTGCAAAATGAGCCCCATTGGCTCTGAAGCAAATGAAGATTCGTGCTAGAAGAAAAAAGTATTTTGATAAAAAAACTGAACAAAGTAAGAAGTAGTTTGTTTCACTCAGTGGAGAAAAGACATACATGCTACTAAGACAAAGTCTGGAGCATGGTGTGTGTGTGCAGGGGCGGACTGACCATTTGGAAACTCGGGCACTGCTTGAGGCCCCGGGGTCAGTAGGGAGCCCCATGAGATGCCCCTGGTACCTTTTTTCATAGGCTTTTTTGAGTTTGGGCAAGGACACAGGGGCCCCATGATCCCCTATTGACCGGGGACCCCATGAGTTGTCAGTCCGCCTGTGTGTGTGTATGTGGACAGCTGTACTGTCCTTACAGCTTTGCTTTGTCAGTGTCCTCATGAAACCAGCAACATAACTATGCACCTAAATGTTTGATTAGGAAAATTAGACATATAACCCAATTATTAACATAGCATTAAATTCTCAGTGTTTTTACACTTGAGTAACATGTGGAGGTAAAGTGGCTCTGTTAGACTTGGCTACAAAGACCTGAAGTAACTGGGTGGAGCCTGATCTCTTAAAAAAAAAAAAACTACATTGCGGCATGTCCAACTGATCTGAGGATATTCAGCTGTTACAAGAGTTGCCTATCCTCCCTTCCCTCGTGGTGTTTTGTCACAGCTTTATTGGCAGTTTTGACCTTGCCAGCAATTGATATTGCTTTATGGGCTATGGGCTTTCAAGTTATATTCAGTCTAAGGCCTGTCTGGCACTGACGGTAAGGACAGGCCTCTTAGACTATGTGAGTTTATGTTTTATGTGTGCTCACAATATCATTGTGTCTCGCATTGTTATTTGGTACATTTAGAAGGTTTTTACAGTTGGAAAGTTACATAAAGTGGCCTTGCACTATTTCCAACTTCATCAGCATCTGTGTCTTTGTTGGAGCAAGGTATTGGTTTAGTTGGTCATAAATGAACATATGTTTCTCAGCAGTCAAGCCATTTCTGGCAAAGAAACTTTATACATTACAGTATATGTACATGCACCAGCAACAAGAAAAGTGACTTCTCTGCTCTCTCTTTATTCAGGCTACTCAGAGAGCATCTTGGAGAGAAGGAGGTAGAATTGGCACTAACATTTGATGCTGTACAAGAAGCCGATCTGGGTAATTACACCTGCCATGTAGAAAATCGAAATGGTCGCAGACATGCCAGCATCATCCTGAGGAAGAAAGGTAAATTCGTAAAACGCATCTTGACTTTTTTTCTTTTTAAGAAAAAAATGTCCAAATACTGTGTGAATAGTCAATTGAGCTTATGTTTCTGAACACAATAAGCAAAATATACCATGTAAAAATACACAGTCAATATCATCCTGGAAAAAAAAAAAAATAGTTTTGACTTAATTTTTTTTCCAGGGTTGACAAATACAGTGCATTCATAAAGTATTCAGACCTCTTTTGCTTTATTTTATGTCGCAGCCTGATACTACAATTGTTTAAATTTCATTTTTTTTCTCATTAATCTAGACTTGGTACTCTATAATGACAAAGTGAAAACTGAATTTAAGAAATGTCTGTGAATTTATAAAAAAGAAAAAATTTAAATATCACATGTACTTAAGTATTCAGACCCTTTACTCAGTACTTTGTTAAAGAACCTTTGGCAGCAATTACAGCCTTGAATCTTTTTGAATATGACATGACAAGCTTTGCCCACTTGGATTGGTGGATTTTTTGCCATTCTTATTTGCAAATTCTCTCAAGCTCAGTCAGATTGGATGGGGACTGTCGTTGGACAAACATTTTCAAGTCTCTCCAGAGATGTTCAATAGGGTCCAAATTAGGACTCTGGCTGGGCCATGCTAGGACATTCCCAGAGTTGTCCCTAAGCAACACCAGTTTGGTCTTGGTTGTGTGCTTAGGTTCGTTGTCCCGTTGGAAGGTAAACTTTTGAGGTCCTGAGCACCGTGGAACAAGTTTTCATTAGGGATATCTCTGTACTTTGGTCAGGGTTGAGGGAAAATTGAATTGAGCAGTCTCCCAGTCCCTGCTGCTGAAAAACACCCCCACAGCATGATGCTGCCACCACCATGCTTCACTGTTGGGATGGCATTGGGCAGGTGTGAGCGGTATTTGGTTTCCTCCAGACTTAACTTTTAGAATAGAGGCCAGTTTGATCTTTGTTTAATTATACCAGAGATTCTTGTTTCTCACAGTCTGAGAGTCCTTCAGGTGCTTTTTTGCAAACTCTAAGCAGGCTTTCATGTGTTTTGCACTGAGGAGAGGCTTCCGTCTAGCTACACTGCTATAAAGCCTAGATCAGTGGAGGGCTGCAGTGATGGTTGTCCTTATGGAACTTTGCCCCATCTCCACACAGGATCTCTGGATCTCAGTCAGAGTAACCATCGGGTTCTTGGAAGAGTCCTGGTTGTGCTAAACTTCTTCCATTTGAAAATTATTATGAAGGCAACTGTGCTCTTGGGAACCTTCAGTGCAGCAGAAATTTTTTGTAGCCTTCCCCAGATCTGTTCCTTGCAATAATCCTGTCTCCAAGCCGTTCCTTTGACCTCATGGCTTTTGCTTTTCCAAATAATGTCCAATTAATTTAATCAATGTGTAAAAACGTCTCAGCAACAATCAAGAGAAATGGGAGGCACCTGAGCTAAATTTCAACTGTTGTTGCAAAGGGTCTGAATACTGATGCCAAATGTGATATTTCAGTTTTTCCTTTTTCATACATTTGCAAGCATTTCTAAAATTCTGTTGTCACTTTGTCATTATGGGGTAGTAAGTGTAGGTTAAGTAGTAAAAAATGAATTTAACCACTTGACGACTGCAAATAGCTGAATGATGGCTTCACTGCGGCCGGCCAGTTCTGGGAGGGCGTCATATGATGTCCTCCCAGAATGTGCTCTCCTACGGACACAGCTGATCACGTGATATGGGAAAAGGCCAAATCACAGCGGCCTTTTACCGCGTGATCAGCCGTGTCCAATGATCACCGGGAAATGCAATTGCCGGTTATCGGCTGCACTTTCCTCACACTGTCACAGTCATGCAGTTGTCAAAGAAGGGATCGGCACCGATCATCAGGGCACTGATGATCGGTGCCCAGCAGTGCCGCCCACATAGCGAAGGAGAAAAATTACCTGTTTGCAAAATTTTATAATAGAAACAAAGAAAAACTTCTTTTCTTGTTTTTAGCGCAAAAAATAACAAAAAAAACACCCAGTGGTAAGTAAATACCACCAAAAGAAAGTTCTATCTGTGTGGAAAAAATTATAAAAATTTCATATGGGTACAATGTTGCATGACCGCGCAATTGTATCTATCAGACTGCAACATAACAAAATTGAAAAAGTAAAGGGGGTCTGAATACTTTATAAATTTTTGCACTGTGGGGTTCATTTACTAAAGCTCAAGAGCACAAAATCTGGTGCACTTATGCATAGAAACCAATTTGCTTCCAGGTTTTATTGCCAAAGCTTAATTGAAGAAGCTGAGGTTAGAAGCTTGGCTACCATGTACAGGTGCACCAGATTTTGAGTGCTCCAGTAGTAAATCTACCCCTGTATGTTGATAGCAAGTGTATAAAAATCTTTATTTTTTTATACTTTGCATATATAATCAAGCCAAAGAAATCCAGTGCAAGAATAAATTATGTGGTTAAAATAAACAGATTTTCATATAATGTAAGCTCCATCTTCCAAATGCATTTTATAAACTCTAGAAAACAGAAACTAAACTCAAAATCTGAAGAATTGCTGTGTTATAGAGAACAATTCTAAGTAAAGAACAAGGAACCAGGTCACATCATGAAAGTCTGACTTCATACAATAGAAGAGACCCATGCTGCACAAAAGAGTTACTATATAGCATTGTACAAATCACATAAGTATCATTGTAGTTAATATATTTATAAATATATACTGTATCAACCATTTAGAATGTTTCTGTAAGCTCCTAGAAGCTAATCGCTTTTTTTTCTGCTCCTAGAAGCTAAATGGTGTCATTCTATGTGTCCATTCACACTACTTTAGGCTATTACCATTTTTTTTTTGCTCCTAGATGCGGAAGTTCAAAAAATGCTAACCGCTTTTTTTTCTAGCTTCTTTACTGCAAAAATGCTAATAAAACAATAAACGCTTCTAAATAATTAGTAAAAAATGCTATTACCAACATTTTTATCCAGTGTTTTTTCCAGCATTTTTTTTTTAGCTTAAAGAACTCTAGTTTTTTCGTTTTGGATGAAATATGGAAGGATTAGAACCCCTGTCTTGTTTTTTTTAGTTTTGGATGGAATATGGAAGGATTAGAACCCCTGTCTGGTTTTTCAAAGTGTTGTTTCAGCAATAGCTAACAGAGGACATTCCATTGCTTTGAAAAGATGTGCTCTATCTTGCACTTGGGTTTGTATGTTTTGGTTGTGCATACATACTTTAGGTTAATTGGTCAGTGTTTGAAATAGTTGTTTTCTCCTTTCCAAGTTTCCTTTGAATCAGGAAGACAGCAAATCAAATTTACGCGTTTTCACCCTTGTATTATCTCTATCTCTCGTAGGCAGATATGGGTAAAGGTACTAATGTGCACAGGCCCTAAAGTAATCTAATTTCATGTTAACTTAGGGAGAAAATCTAAAGAGAATACCCTTCTGCAGATGTATGTGGAGCATATTATTTATCACTGTGAATGTTTACCCAGTTCAAAAACGCAGGAAAAGATATAACAAAGCTCCGTGAATTGTATAGGTATATAGCCGAAGTACACTATTCGTGAGCTCATTAAAATCAATTTATATATAGGTCTTCCCAGAGAGAGACCCTGGTGTTCTCACTGTGTTACATAAAAGCCAGAAGATCCTGCACAAAAACAATGATTCAACAAATAAAGCTGTCAGAATTCAGGGCACGTCATTTCCAAATGGCTTGTCAGATTAGATGTAATAACACCCTTGTTCTTGATTCAAAACATAATTAGCGGCAGAGGCCGAAAAAAGAAAAGTACATTTACATGTACACCTGGCAAACCGCAACAAGCAGACAGCCCAGTAAGTGTGTCTCTGAGAAGCTGCTGCTCAACAGCCAATATGATAAGAGAGAGATGCAAATGACTTCTTCCACCTTGTGTATTTGTAAGTTGTGTTTATATAAGCACTGATTGGTACTTGTGTTTTACGTTTAATTTATGGTTGACATAAAAAAAAAAATCATATGTTTCCCTGGCAATGGGACAGTTAGTCTGTCCTTTCTGATTTTTCTATGCTATGATTATGCTATTTACATTATTTTTATCTGTGATAGCAATTTCAAACTGCCTAATGTATATGTTGTATTATTAATGAACGCATCACAGAAGCATTTAATTAAATGCAAAATTGGTGCTTTTGAACAAGCAGAAATGGAGTCATTGTTACTGATACTTCTGAACAGAGACTAGTAACTAAGACTTCGGACATCTCACTGTACTCAAATCATCAGCAGAAAGACAATCACATACATAAAGTGGCTCAATTGAAAAGGAAATGAATGATAAAATGTGCCTGCAAATAAACTTTAATAAATTATATATGAGAGAAACAGCGACACCTGCTGGCTAATATAACTACATACAGTAAAATACAACTTCAAAACTTCTCAGGACCCAATTTGTTATAATATCACCATTTAAACCAGAAAAGAGAACAATAAAACATACAACGTAGCGAGAAAGCAATGGCTTGATTTACAAAGCCGTTCACAGCTACATTTTAGATACAAAATAAAATGTTGACCGGTGCTATTAGACATTAGTTATTATAATTAAAGTTATCAGTGCTGGAAAAAAAACATGCTGTAATTAGTTCACTGCTGTATGCTACACCTACACACATTTGCTTGTGTTGGGTTCAAGGTAGGGATCCAGGTAATATGGTACAGAAATCTAGGAATGGGTGTAGTGTTGGGTGTTCTCCAAACTCATCTCGAACTTTAACTCTTTTGTACTCCAGTGAGCTCACGTGAGCTGTGGGGTCAGGGAATGACTTGGCCCTCAGCTCATTAGAGAAACAAAATACAGGGGTATGGGCTTGAGATGAGTTTGGAAGATGCCCAAGCTCATCTCTAGAAATTATATTTAATATTAATGCTTATCAGAACTTATATTGTGATTAACTTCATGTATGGGGAACAACCCACTAAGCACTTTTTATCATTTCATTGATCGTTCAGATTATTATATGAGAGATATCAGATATATGTGTCCACCATATTCTCAGCATAGAACTCGCCAAATACTTTCACTTGGAGAAGTATACAAGACTGGTAAACACATTAGCTGAATGATCTTTCTTTATGATTTCTTTTTTTTTCTTCTAGAATTAAGGTACAACATTGAGCTCGCTGGAGGTCTGGGTGCTATTTTTATCGTATTCGTTTTGCTGGTCATAATCTATAAATGCTACAATATAGAATTAATGCTCTTCTACAGACAGAACTTTGGAAGTGATGAAGCTGCTGAAGGTAAGCGGTTACTTTCCATTTTAACTCTCTTTCTTTATATTTTAGCTCTTTGTTGTGGTTTAAAGAGAATGAAAGGCGAGTGTGCTTTTTGATTGGCCACAAAAGCTGCTGCTGTTCTATTGTGTGAAATGATTTTGCTGTATTCAAAAAGCTAATTGATATCTAGTTCTTTTGCGCGCAGTAGTAGGCTGGCTACTTTGGACCAGAGTACTATTAGAGATGTTGTCCCACTGTTGTGGAGTGATAAGGGTGATTGACTTATATGGGGTTTTGCCAGATATTACATATTTTAGGATCAGGATATATGTTGCATATTTTAGGATGAGGATATATGTTGCACAATGTCCTGTTTTGTAAAAGACTACTATGCTGGACAAACAGACCTAATGAAAAGATGTAATCTAATGGATCATTTGGAACAGGGGTTATGTGCCATTAGTGAGGGAACTAAAGCGTAAACAGTCAAGTGGCCAGGGAGACTGGTCCACTCGGGGATTCTCCTAAAAGAAGCACACACTGTAGTCCCAAGGACATAGAACCAGTAGTACATGATCCCAAGGACATAGAACAAGTAGTACATGGTCCCAAGGACATAGAACCAACAGTACATGGTAAACAAGTGCCCTTGTCTAAAATTTTTTTTCCAGATAAGTTTGTGCTGCCTAAAATACAACACGTTATGCCTTAACAGTGAATATATTTTGAAGCTTCATCACCTACTATGAAATAGAAATGTCTGTGTTAATTAGGCCTGCATTTACAGCAGTGACACCAGGGCAGCAGGGTAACCACAGCGTATATGACTGGTTTATGGTCAGTTTCAAATATGCTTTAAGTTGCATAACTTGAGTATTTTTTAAATTTGTATATACTGTTTATTTTATAAATAAGCATTTAATACAGAATTATTCCATGGCACTTTGTTAAAAAGCCCAGCACAGCCTTCTGGATGGCTTGTCTTATTAATATATTATGGATAGATCTAAACATTTTATGGCATACAGTGCTTATTCCAACCCTTAGTTCTTCTCTTATTCCTAAAGTAACCTCACCTCTCCATAAAAACTTGCGTGGATGGTGTTGCAAAGGATAACATGGATGTGGAATAGTGCTTTAAAGAATAGGGACAAGGCAGTGTATAGTATTGAAAGGGCTAACTTGAGGAGAGGCATGAAAGCAGAACAATTATCCTGTAAAAGGAAAATTGAAGAATACTTAAATGGAAATTATGCAAACTATGGAGGGATTGCTCAAATTGAAGTAGACTCCAGTGTTTCACTAGCTGAGGAACTGAATGGGATTTTCATGCGCTTTGAGGTCACATCACCTCAGCGTGATACAGGGCATCTACTAGGTCCAGATAACTTCATACTCAAGGTACACAAATATGAGTCGAGACAAGTACTTAAGGCTTTAAACACAAGAACATTGGTGTATCATGTGCCTGATAGGAAACTGAGATGATGAAATTGGTCTCTCTTGGAACTCCAGCCCATGCCTTACTGAGGGAGGAACAGATGGTGAAAGGGACAGGAAGTACTTGAGTGCCAGCAGATGTTGCTGGTAGAACGTTCAGTAGGAGAGACAGGCTGGGACAGTCTGGCAGGACATTAGGTTAGGAGCAGCAGCCATACGAGATGAGCCAGCTGAGGTAACCACTTGTCTACTGGACACTTTACCCCCTTCCAGGCCAATTTTCAGCTTTCAGTGCTGTCACAATCTGAATGACAATTACGTAGTCATGCAACACTGTTCCCATATGAAATTTTTATCATTTTTTCACACAAATAGAGTTTTCTTTTGGTGGTATTTAATCACCGCTGGGTTTTTTTAACCGAAAATTTTGAAAAAAAAGGGTTTTCTTAGGTGGCACTGACGGGCACAGATTGGCAGCATTGTTGGGCACTTTTGGGGCTGCCCTGATAATCTGTGCCCTGATTATCAGTGTAGATGTCTCCTTTCAGAGTTGCTGGTGATCGGCAGTACTTTCTCCATGTTGTGACATGTTATGATAACTGGCAAGTGTGATCAGGTAAAAGGCTGCTGTGATTGGCCCTTTACAATGTTGTGTGATCAGCTGTGTCCAAAGGACACTGAGAATGCGGGGGGAGCATTCTGGGACGACTGCGCTGTAGCCATCATTCTATTATTGCGTGGTCAAGAAGTGGTTAAAGGAGCACTCCGTATGCACTGCAGGTTTAGGGCATAAGGCTTGTCATAGCTTCCAGTGGACTTGCCATGATGATAAAAGTTGGTATA
This sequence comes from Staurois parvus, assembly GCF_062004578.1. Taxonomy (NCBI): domain Eukaryota; kingdom Metazoa; phylum Chordata; class Amphibia; order Anura; family Ranidae; genus Staurois; species Staurois parvus. Next base: position 2,800,293 of record NW_028318157.1, read on the forward strand.
GTTGACAACCAGAGCAGGCACTTGGAAATATTGTGGAACCAAAGCGGCAACAGGAGCAAAGTCACAGGCATTGCCAAGGTCAGTAGTGGCCATGCAATGCAGTACAGAGGCATAGGCATAGTCAAGGGCTAAGCCAAGGTCAGAAACTCATGGGCAGAAGAGTAATCTGGATCCAAGATCAGTTTAAAAGCAAGCTAAGTCAGCTGCAGAGGTCAGACACAGAATACAAGCAAAAGCAGGAACAACTGAAGATCATTCAGCACAGGAAATGGGCATGAGCATCCTTTAAATAGTCCATCTGGTGCCAACGGGAATTGTGCATGTGGGTGTGATTTTTGCATGCATCTGTTCACTATTCTATGGCAGACACCATGCACAGCACATGCCTGCACACCAAACATCTCACAGGGACTCCGTGACATGGTGGGTCCAGATGGAGTCCAAGGGAGGTCTGTTAGGCCTGTGCTTATCAACTAGTAGGCTTTTTTACTAAGATCTTTATTCAATCATCAACTGCTGTTGTTCCAATCTGCCTAAAATCTGTAGTTATTATTCCAATCACCAAAAAGTCAATCACCGACAGTTTGAAAGACTATAGCCTGATAGTACTCACTTTGGTGATAATGAATTGCCTTGAGAGATTGGTCATAAAATACATTAAAACAAGTTTATCAGGCAGTTTTGATCCCTATCAGTTCACAGTGAATAGAAGCACAGAAGATGTTACGGTTTTAGCGTTGCATGGGACATAGAGTCACTTGGAGCACCCAGTAAGTTATGTAAGAATGCTATTTATTGATTATACCTCTGCTTTTAACACCATCACCCCAGACTTATTCTTTAAGACAATGCTAAAGGTGAACCTGCCACTTTCTATTTGTTGGTTGTTCTTGGATAAAGGATTTATCGGTAAAACGATCACAAATGGTTCAGTTGGGTAAAAATGTTTCTTCTCAGTGAAAAATATGCATAGGATCTCTGTATGCGGAGTCCCCTTCTTTAAGCTCAATATACTAATGATTATACTGTACCTCACGATGCTATTTGTATGATAGTGTGAGGTACAGTATAATCATGAGTATAATCACATTTGCAGATGATACTGCTAAAGTTGTATGCATTACAGGAGGGCATTACAGGAGGGGATGAGGAGTCATATAGGAAGAATGTCGGCACTATAGTTTTCCCCATATTTAAAGACAAATTATTTGTTGCACACCTTTCAACTAAGGAATTTTGTATAGATTTCAGAAAGAACAAGACTGACCTAGCACCACTTTTTATTAAAGGCAAATGTGTGAAGCAGGTTTCCACTTTTAAATTTCTTGGAATACACACTCTCCGGCCACTTTATTAGATACACCTTGCTAGTGACAAGATAATATCCCCCACACTATCCTGAAATGTCGATACAAGGCAGGATGGATCCATTCTTTCATGTTGTTTATGCCAAATTTTGACCCTACCATCTGAATGTCTCAGCAACCAGTCTGCCCATTCTCCTCTGACATCAGCAAGGCATTTTCATCCACACTACTGCCGATTACTGGATATTTTCTCTTTTTTTGGCCATGCTCTGTAAACCCTAGAGATGGTTGTGTGTGCTGGTCCCAGTAGATGAGCAATTTTTTTAAATACTCAGACCAACCCGTCTGGCACCAACAACCATTCCATGTTCAAATTCCCATCCTGGTCACTGCTTATTTGAATTATTGCCGTCTGGTAGACTGTTTAGAAATATAATGGTGAGGGCAAATAGATAAAAAGAGAGCTTTTATTCCAAGGGCTATTAAGGCTATAAGCGAGGAAATGAACTAATTAGTCAACCTGGGTTACTGTTTGTTGTAACAGGGTGTTCTTATTTAAAAGATGGGAATGTTTTAATTTAAATCTTATTTAGGTATTGCATATGTACATGTGATGCATTGCTTTCATGTTTTTTATTTTGTATAGTGTGAGGAGCAGGGCGGGCTGACAACTCATGGGGCCCTCGGGCAATAGAGGATCATGGGGCCCCTGTGTCCTTGCCCAAACTTAAAAAAGCCTATGAAAAAGGTACCAGGGGTATCTCATGGGGCCCCTTACTGACCCCGGGCCCTCGGGCAGTGCCCAAGTTTTCAAATGGTCAGTCTGCTTCTGGTGAGGAGCAGCACGGAAATGTCTTTGTAAATGTATTTTACGACAATAAATCTTATCTTTATCATTGTTCATTAAGATCAGTGTAACACTCTGATGCTCTTCCATCCAAAAGTACTATATATAATACATCTCCCTCCTATTTTGTGTACTTTGAATTCTTATTTGATAAAGTCTTATATGCAGTGTTTTGTTTTTCAAACAGTCCACTCTGAAGAATCATTAATCCAATGTGAAAGGAAGTGTACGCTTCCACATAAAAAGTGACCACGTGTGCGCCTCTCCTTGAGAACTGTGCTCACCAGATGTCCATGACCTCCTAAATTATTAAGAAGGTCTTTTTGGGCCTTTATGTAAATTCTGTTAGCCAGGTGTTGCTTACTCCAGGGATTCCTTTTTTTTATTAAATAATAAATAAAGATCTCCTTTCTCCTTGACACATGATGAAGGGCAATATACACTTGAATAAAACTGGCTGTGCTAGTCATTAGCAATTTCCTTGTATTGGTGCGATGTTGTGTACATTCACAAAATGCTATAATGTGAATGCAGCTTGAGCCCTGGCTCACACCAGTGTGGCTTTAAAGTCATGCTACTTCTCAAGTGCAACTTCATGGCAGCTTGCTGACACTCTGTGTGGCTTCATTTAACAGGTGTTAATGCAAGTCACAATGAAGTCACACAAAAATAGTGCAGGAACCTTTTTCAAAGTTGCTGCATCTTGAGTCGCACAGATTTGAACAGTTCCATTACTGCTAATGGGGTGTGACTTTTCATGCGACTTTCAAATCTCAAGTCACATCACAAGTTGCACTGGTGTGAACTGGGGCTGAAGGTCTATTAAAAAAGTTACACTCAGATCTAGACAAGTGGATTAGATAATTCTTGTGAATGCAAGTAGTAAAGTACTGCAGAAATAACCTTTGATATACCACAGCTTAATGATCACACCAATTTTCCATGAGCTATAGATTTGTAGATTACTCTAGGGGTTCTCTGAGATCTTGAAAGTTTGCCAAGGGTTCCTCCAAGGTAAAATGGCTGAGAAACCCTGCTATACTGTCTACAAAGTTTTTTCCCATAAGGTAATGTTGTCACTTTTAGTGCATTATATGCATTAAAAATACTAAAAATAAAGTCAGAATAGTGGTATTAAAAACACAAAGCTTCAGAAACTTGGTTTTCTAGAAGTATAATTTTTAATTAAATAAAAAAAAGATTGATCTCTTTAAAAATAATATTGGTATGATAAATTTGAACACAGTTTATTTCAAGTTGTGAGTACAATTGCTAACTAAGCTGTATTAGTCAGAATCATTATTAAAATATATTTCCTAAAAATAATTATATTATTTAATGCAACTATTTAATGTGAAACTTGTGCCTCTTTTTTTCTGCACAGATGCTCAATTCTAGGTCAAACTCAAGAGCAGGGAAAATTACATGGAAGCAGACCACATTACATGGGGGGGACATTACAGTACTGGTTTCCTTCTCATACAGAGTGACGCAGGGAAGCGGCTGTAATAGTGCTGATTGTGGTGCACTGTTCTCTGCTGGCCCATTCCATATGATGTCATAAACAAGCACCTGGGAAGGACAGCAAAGGAGGAGAGGCCATCAAGGGACAGTGCGTAACAACCAGCACTATCAGAGCCACGTCCTTACATTGCTCTACATGTGTTGGCAGTAGGGATGTGATTTACCCATCATATGTCTGCGATTGATGGGTAGATCACAGTAGTACCCCTGGAAACCTGTCGCAGAACCCCAGTTGAGAAACCCTGATCTACCCTCTTGAGCCCTGTGCTAAGACTGATAGGTGTACAAAGGACATAAAATATGTGCAGACTTTTCCCTTTTATTATATCACAAAACAAAAAAGAGAGGGTAGAGGGGGAAACCAGGATGACAATAATAACGGTAGTGTGAGGATTTTTCTATGGAGGGATACTGGACAGCAAGTAAAAGAACTATTTACTGCTCCTATTATTGTTTGTGTTATAACTAAGTCAATACTGTTGTTTTTATTATTACTATCATCATCACAATGGGGGTAATTCTGTCTACTTGCTGTTCCCCTATCTACCCTCTTAAACCCTGTGCTGAGTGGTAGATAGGAGTGTTCTGTTCATTAGATTTATAATGGTTGCAGAGCTTATAATATTCTCAAATCATTCCCCACTCCACAGGAACATAGACCTGCACCAGAGTTGCCACAATTTCAGGTTGAGCATTATGGTGCATAAGCCATCAGATTCCTCATTGTAGGTTTCAGACTGCTTTCCCCACCTCCTGGCTGCTCTCTCCGCTACATCCACCTCACGAGGGAAAGGGAGGTTCATTGTTTTCACTGCACAGTCAGCCACCTACCTATTCCACACTTCCTTTACCCTTGCCAGTCCTTTCATTACCTTGCACCTGTACACCCCACTATTCTTCACCAGGTACTTGCAATTAGGGAAACATGTCATGGCAAGACATAGCGGTTGCAATTTACTTGCTATCTCCTTTTGAAAATTCTGTTTGTTTAGCTGTCATGCTGACCCTCGTGTTTCAATACTTAGGCCCCATTGTGTCTATTCCCCTATGTTAGCATTGTGTCCACAGTAGCATTTGCGTAGGCAGAGCAAAGTAGGACTGGCCATAGAGGGATTACTTTGACGCAGTTGGCCAGCTTAAGCATGTATTGCAATATGTGTGAACTAAATATCCCTATTTATTGCATAGTCTGCTTGAAAGGGTATATACCAGTGTGCAGAGGGCCCTTCAGAATTTCTAGTGTCAATACTTAGGCCCCATTCACACTTTGCTTAGCTGGAAGTGTGTTAAAATTGTAGCAAAATGCATGATACTGGTTTGGGTGCCATTCATTTTTAATTACAAAAACATGCAGAAAGGCATGTGGAAATTTTTTTTAAAAACTTGTTGCCTAGAACGGTGCAGGTTGCAGGAGCTTCTTTTGCAAGTTTGTTTTGTGTAGGGCAGGACATTCAGATGACTGCAAGGAAAAAAACCTGAGCAAAAATGCTCATTTCAGCTACTCAAAGTGTGAATGGGCTTTACTGTCACTGACCTCAGCACAAATAAGGACTTCTGAATTTCCTGACATGCATACTCTTTCCAAGTCGGTCATTTAAAGTATTAAGGTCAGTGGATACGTATAACAAGACAGTCAGCTAGCTTTTTTTTGTTTTGTGTCTTGTTGTTTAGGAAGGATGTTGCCAGTGGCAGTTTGTGTTTTTTTCACATGACAGGTGTGCTTAAAGTGTTATTAAACCCACAACAGTAAAATCAGTCTGTATATGCAGTAAAACATGTTTGTTATACTCGCTGTGGAACCTAAGGGGTTAATCCTTTGCATTGTGTAGAAATTATCCTGTCTTCTCTGTTCCTCCCCTTTTTGAAGCGACTACCTCATCTCCTAATAAGACAGACTGAACCATAGGTTTTGCACATGCTCAGTTTGGTAGGTATTGCTAGATAGTTTTTATTTTTTTTCTTGGGACAGTGCATGTGATCAGCACAGTGCCAATCAGCACTGTCAAGACAGAGGTCATGGGTTCTACATCCTCCTAGAGCAGAAAGAAAACTCTTCATACAACCTTTAGCTAGTGCTGGGCTGGACCCTGATGGAAGTGCAATTATTTTAGGAAATATAAACTGCTAAATACCTTTTCTCATCAGCAATATATAGCAGTCTTGTGACTTCTATGTTCTGGCTACTGTGGGAGGCCAGATATAGTGGATGCAGGGTCCAGGGTTTAGTAACACTTTAAGAAATGCAAAATTTGAATTGTCCTTTAATGAAGCAATGCACTACCCCTTAACAAGCATAATTCACCTTATCTATAGAAAAATGAAGAACTAATTGATGATGAGTTGCTGCAGGTAACTGCACTTTGAACATTGCTGTTTGCCTTCGTAAATAATCCAGAATGTCTTTTTGAGGTTTTCCACGCTTCCCTGCTTTTCCTTGTCAAGGGTTCTGTGTACGACTGCTTATGTCAACTTAGTTAACAATAAATATATCAGTCTATTTTTCCTTCAGCTAAAATCAAGCTGTGCAAGTCACAGATACTGCAGATGTTGATAAAGCAGTGTACCAATTATTCATGTCTGAAAATTGTCCTATTTGTCAAAACATTAGTATAGTCACTTGTGGGATGTCACTTTATTACTGGAAACTTGACAAGAAAAAACAACCATTGATGATATAAACAATATCTAATTATTCCCATACTTTTCAGTTTCATTTATTTCACTAACAGTAGTAGTAACCTGTTGCTTGTTATCTGCATTGGAACTGTGAGTATTAGTACACATTAAAGCCCAACTCCAGACAAAATGTTTAATTTTGGACAGAGCAAGAAGGGATTAGAACCTATGTTGGGTTTTAACTGTTGCCTGTGCTCCAAGTAGGGAGATTTCCCTTCACCTCCTGATGTAACAGACAGAGATAGGCAATCTTAGCAATGTGGTCACAGTCAACAGGGACACATTTTTGTTGCTGTGTTAATGTATGCAGGCCAATTTTCTACTCAAAACGTAAAAATAAATACATGACTGTAGCTAGGCTTTAACAAGATGGACTATCATTTTTAACACCTGGAGATTTTTAATTGCATATTCTGCAGAGGTAATAGGCACGTGAGGGGCTTAATTATATTGAACATCCCCTATATTTGATGACGTGCACAAAGGTGCTTTTGGCATTTAGCCCCACTTCACACTGATGTGATGCGAGAAATGCAGCTATTCCTGTGCGTTTCCCACACTGCATAGCAAATGAACTGTGTTCGATTTGCTGTGGGTATCGATGGAAAGTTAGCGACATCCCAAAAGTGGGCCATAAAACGCAATGCATTTGCCTGAACCGGATTGCATTGCTATAAAACACCCATACAATCAATTTCTAGTGCGAGTTAAAAAAAAAGGTACGGGCAGCTTTTTTTTACATGGATGTGATGCGATTTGAATCATCCAAAATGAATGGGCCTAGTTTTGCACAGTAATGCAGTGCGATTCCTGTGCAATACACATGCGGTTCACAGTGTGAATCTAGGCTTAAAGGATAAGTTCACCTTTTGTAGCATTTTACACCTATATTTAGGGTGTAACATGTAATATTTTATGAACGGACCAGCCCCTGCCCCCCTCCTCCAATCCCTATTGCGACAGCTAGCAAGGGATCTTCTCCTCCCGCTAGCTGTCACAATTTAAAAAAAAAACTGCGAATGAGAAAACAACAAGTCCTGGCAGCCTTTGCAGCTGTGTATGGGCACATAGATATACTGACAGATCTGCAGGAGCCCTGCATTGCACCAGCGATCTGCTGATCTCTGGTACAATACATAGATGCTCCAGGAACAAAAAATAATAAATGCACATTTTGTTACCTGCAAAAAAATGTGCATTTATTAATTTTTGTTAACCATTTCCATACCGGGCACTTTTACCCCCTTCCTGCCCAGGCCATTTTTCAGGTTTCAGCGCTGTCACAAATTGAATGACAATTGCGCGGTCATACAACATTGTACCCAAACTAGAATTTTATAATTTTCTTCACACAACTAGAGCTTTCTTTTGGTGGTAATTAAAATTAAAAAAATATTTTCACAATTTTTTTTTTTTACATACTAACACCAGTGCAGTACAGGGTCATCATATAACTGGCATAGCGGTGATCAGGGACACTGACTGGTAACAGTATGAAAAAAAAAAATTTAAATTTTTTTTTTATTATGTTTAATTTTTTATTACATTTTTTTCTTTTTTTTAAGATTTTTTTTTCATATTTCACTATGACCAAAGTAGTACAATGTTACCATAGTAACATTGTACTACTTTGGGGAAGTGATCAGTATTTTTTTGCTATAAGCAAGCATTTACCTGAATGACATTGATTCATTTAGGGCTTTTTTTTTGTGCTTAGCTGTGATTTGGCCACGGCTAATCACATGACACAGCTGCGCTGTGATTGGCCCAGCTTGTGCATGTGATCTCTGTGACCATTCACAGCTAGGCACACTAGTATACCATGGATGGCATGAATGAAGCCATCCATTATATACAACTGTCATGTGACCTGCTGTGATTGGTCACAGCAGGTCACATGGTACCGGCAACCAGATCTGTGATCGGCGCGGCTCTGCAGGGGCGCAAACTGCGCATGCCCGGGAGGACGCCATATGGCGTCCACCCGGAACGCTGAAGGATTTTGCCGGCCTCCATCTGGCCATAGGCCGGGAGGGAAATGGTTAAAAGGTGAACGTCTCCTTTAAGATTTCTTGCTAAGAGTAAGAGAGAAAGTGTTACTTCTGGATCTGTTCTTACCTGTGAACTGTATACTACAATCCCTTCACAAATCTAGTGTTCCATGGGTTTCAAAATGTAAGCAAATGTATAGCTAGCTATAGTCCATGGAAAATAACTTTGCAATTATTAAAACACTGTGGGATCCAGGGAAGTAGAACTGTTGAAGATGACCCTATGAAAACCTTCTTTAACAGCCCCTTAGCTTTGTGCCACTTCCCATGTGGAGATTCTTAGCCATTTGAATACCAGCCTGCCCCTTCATTACGAGGACAGTTTTCAGTGCTTTGATACTTAGACAATTAATCTGTCATGCAATGCTATAACCAAATTAATATATATCAACGAGACAGAACTTTCTTTTGGTGCTATTTTAAAACCACTTTGTTTTATTATTTACTACCTATAGGACCAATAAAAAAAATCTCCCTTTACTTTCTGTTAAAATAAAAATACCAGGACAGAGTGAACACCCTCCAAATGACCCCTTTTTGAAAAATAGACATCCCAACGTGATCAATTTTGCCACAATTGTTTGGAAATTAAGAAAAATGCTGGTATTGAGGTGGTTAAAAAGAGACCATAGTCTCTTCTGGGTCACAGGAGTGCACTTACTTTTGCTCTCCTGTGAACTAAAATCAGCTGATAGCAAGCTATTGTGCTCTGTTGGCTGACATCACAGAGTCGCCCCAGGCTCTTGGTGGATCCCGACCATATTGTTAGGAAACATGCAGAAGCCTGTTCGGCAGCTGGCTCAGCCTGTTAGCATGTGCGTGAGCGATGGAGCCAGCCGCTCCTTCTCCCTCTCCAACCCCGGCGCTGCACTGAGCACTGGTGGAGCAAAGGGGTAAAGCAAAGAGCAGTGATTGACCAAGAACTGAGCAATCAGTGGGCTTAGAGCTGACAGGGGACCGCTGCAGCATAAGACTTAATGCTTCAGCTTAGAGTTGAGTATGTGTGTTTATTTTCTCATTTAAAATGGAACTTGGTAATGATTCATTAGATGCACGAAATGCAGTGCATGCACGTCACATACAGAGAGAGAAGGTGGTGAAGGGATTAATGTACAGGTCACATACATTGGAGGATGGAGATGGAGTTATTGTGCAGATGTGCAGGATAAGGGAGGTGAAGGGTTAATATACAGATCACGGAAAAAGACAGTATTGATCAGGTGTATGGATGGGAGTGAAACTTTGCATCAGCTGCTGCCGTGATCTGTTCAGTGACTGGGAACTAATAAAGGAATCGTTAATTCTCCCTTCCTGTTGTGAGAAGAAGGGAGAGACCACCAGATGTAAATTTTACACTGTTTACATCTGTGATTGCTTTAAGTGGTATCCTTGACTACAAGGTACAAGTTCCCCTCAGATCAGCTCTGTACACAGTTTGGGGAATTCTTAAAAGGTGTCATAGATACCCTTTAAAATTCTGTAGGAGTGCAGTGCCAAAAGTGTTGGTGATTGCACCCGATTCATGTACCTGTCAGATATACAGTATGTACCTGTCTCTGTTAGTGCTACATTGAGGTTGGAGTGTCCATATCCATCCACAATCATTACATTTGTTATACTAACAGATACATAGATAAGAAGTTTAGTACTGGGGTGGGAAGGATCCTGATCAGGTCCGTTTTGCTTTTAATTGTCAGTGGCGGATATATAGCTGTTTTTCAGTCCAGTGGCTTTTGAATCTGCTCACTGCTGTGTGCTATCAGTCAACAGCCAAGCGAGTTAGATGGGGAACTAGTCTCTCAGTTCCCCATTAGGCTTTGCCAACCTACTGACAAGCCATTTTCCAAGTATGAGTCTTGCCATATTTGGGTAATGACATCACTAGTATCCCAGGCACCTTTGTTTACATTCACTTTTTAGCTGGAGAATCTCCCAGTGGGTATATAATACTGTGTGCGAAGCGGTCACATTAATGAGAGCTTCACAGGCCAGCCATGCCCCCACCTGAGTAGTTGATGGTAATTAAGATCAAAACCTGAGCTACCAGTTTCCTAATCTTTGAACTGTCAGTGATTCATTAAGAATCTGATGCTTCCATATGGACAGATTCTTAAAGTGTCAGTAGAGAAAACTCCTTCAATTTTCAGAGCCAGTAATGTTATTGTTGCTGGCATTAATACTTTACTGAAGTAGGTACAAGTAGCTCTTAAGGAAACTACTGGCAGAAATGTGTCGGTATAGATTTATTGAATTCGCAAAAATAGCTATAAACCAAGCTAGTGCACTAGGCACCAAGTGGTTATTTCTGTAGCACTGTTTATAAAGATGTATGGTGGTAGGCAAGTGGTAAAGTATACGTAAAAAAAATCACTGAAATCTCATAAGCTTTAGAAGAAGAGTATAAGATTCGTAAAAAAAAAATCCTACTCGCCTAGGGGAATGCAACATCATTCTAATGCTACATCTGCCCCCCTCTGGCTCCAGAATACGAACTGGTCTTCAGTGAGCACTAGAGGACAGAGCAGGGATACAATTACTCTTTCTGGAGCGCTGGGCTGTGGCTGGGGTGGAACCAACTGGCTCAGGCTCTTAGCAGCTTGCTAAAAGGCTGAGCCAGCTACCGTTCCAGGTATCTGAGTTGATCCCAACTATGTGGTCAGGATCTTTTCAGAGCCTGGACTAGCTCTCTGGTGTTAACGGAGCCTAAAGCCTGCTGTCGGCTGACATCAATGTGTTTTTAGAGCTTTTTGCAGCAACGCACTACAGTCTATTTAACATGGTTTCCTATGGAACATGTTCACATGTTGGACTTTGTAGCAAAAACGCTGCTTTTTGCTTTTAAATTGAGTTCAATAGAGAAGCTGCTGAAATGCATGGCAGTATGTTTTTGCTGCATTTTAAATTTTTATTTTGCCCAGTAACAAAAAAAATTCTACTTTAACAAAAAAAAAAAGAGCTGAACAAAATGCAAAAAATGCGGTAAACCCGAATCAAAAGCACGCATAGAAAAACACAAAACAAACTGCAAAAAGCACTGGATAAAGCATCAACCACCAAATGCATATATGTGAACCAAGCCTTAGCCAACTGTCATCTGATAACGGGTCACTGGAGTGCAGAATAAACTGCACTCCTGTGATCCATAGGAGAAGTACAGCCAAAAATGCTTTAAAATGGTAATATAATTCCAAAATTAAAGCTGCAGAATAAAAATTAAAAAAAATTAATTACAAACAACTGGTGATTGTGCCATAAAGGTCTTAGTTCAGTTATTTCCTGCTATAGGATGTCAGTGCTTTGTCCCAGTCTTAGGGTGACAACATAGTAGCACAACTCTGTCATACAATAGAGGGTCATCCAAGTATATATGAATGGCAAATGCAATAAAAACAACTGGCCGGTTTGGTTGGGTAGATAAAATATTAGCAAGCATAACTATATTTCTAAGCCACGTTAACCTCTGACTTTGGGCATATTAGACATGTCCAAAATGCTGAAAAGTAGGTAAACAAATTCAGGTCTACTATACCAGCCATTCATCAGGCCCAGGGCTTTGCTGTAAAACTGATTTTGGCAACTGTAGATGCACCCAATCACTTTGCTCACAGGTTAGCTCATCTCCTTCTAACCACCCCCCATTCCCGGTGGTTCTCTACCTCCTGTGCACCTCCCAAGATCCCAGGGCCACAACAAAAGATGTCAGAATGGCAATCTTCTCTGTGGAGTATGAACATGGTCACTCTCAGCTCTGAAAATCCCACCTAAAAAGGTGGGTATATAAATGATTGAGCACAGTCCTGTGCTCAGTTGGCTGGAGCAGAGGGCAAGGGAGACCATTAGGAATCTAACAGACACCCTAATGTCTCCACAAAGATTACCTGTTACCTACCTCTCACCTGTTAGCCCCCTTGTAACAGCAATAGGGTTCAATTTAAAAAAAAATTAAGATGTAATAGAATAAGAATTTAAAAAGAATTAAAAGCACCCACTCACACATATATGAATGAAAAAAGCACCCACTTACACATATAGGAATAAAAATGTGCGGAGGGACACACACATGTATGAAAATGATTGTGCAACATGGTGAACTCAAAATGAATAGGTGATGTTTTGAATACTTTTACAACTCACCACTTTAGAGTACAATCTTTTTTCACCGTTTGGAAGGAAAATGCAGTTTTAAGTCTTGACATACTGGGTATCTATTTACTCAATACTACCTTATTTTTATTTTGTCTAAAAATTGGGGATTAAATTGTGTTTGTGTGCACCAAATTTCAGTTCAGAGTATTTGCCCTATATTTGTGCAACTGTTTGTCAAATCTATTTTGCAAGGGAAATGTAAAAATTGCAACCACTAATTTGTATGCTATTAGACCTTTACATTCAGAAAATAGATACTGTTCTGTGGGTTTAAGTAATTTTATAGCTAAAATGCAGAATTTAACATGTGTGTGAAAATTGAAATGCTCCAGAGGGGAGTTGGTTAAATATATGAAACTCTATGAGGAGTAACATGGTAAACAAAATTAAAAGCCTTTCAATATAATGAGAAGAAATTACAATAATGTATAAATATAATGAGAAGAAATTACAATAATGTATAATAACACAACGCTAAATCGCTAAACCCATTTCTTATTTATATGTAAATCCCTCATGTATATTATTCTATTAACCTGTAATTTTTTATCATGTTTTATTTTAAAGACAACAAAGAATATGATGCATATCTTTCATATACCAAAGTGGATCCAGACTCTTTAGATCATGAGAGCAAAGAGGAAGAACAGTTTGCACTAGAGATACTTCCAGATATCCTGGAAAAGCACTACGGATACAAACTCTTTGTTCCAGACAGAGATATGATCCCCAGTGGCAGTAAGTACAATTTAAACTACCTAGGGGTTTGAGGATGACAAATGAACATACCTTTATTCAGTTGTATTTAGATCTATTATTTGTTATGTTGATCATGACCTCTGAACAGATCATTGTGCATAACCTAAAGGGGTGCTCCTGTGTCTGAGATTGGGAGGCCAAGCATAAGAGAGAATTCTGTAAGTTAACAGCAGTGCATTCACATTATGTTCTGTATAGAGTAATGCCGCATTTCTATTTCATCACCTCCTTTTTGATTCTCTATTCTGCTGTTTAAGTCTCTAGTGGGCTTATTAGTCTTACTAAGAAAGAGGAAGTTATTGACTCTTATACAAGAGTTTGGAACAGAAAATGATTTTTTTTTAAACAATTAGCTCCCTTAACCATCCTATAATGTAACCTTCAGAACCCTTGTATGATTTACTCTTGAAGCATATCAGGTAGTGCCAACAGCTATAGATATGATTCTGTGAACCCCTCCTGCCCTATGCAAACATACTACCAATCCAGTCCTCAATCACATTCTAAAGCCTGGTAAAATACTCCAGCAAAATGCTTTCCCCCTACATACCTCAATCCTTCTTTGCCCCCAGAATATGAAGACCTCAGTTGATTTTTATGGTAGACTAAGGCAGAATTTTGGAGGATGTATGATTTAACCACCTTTAATTGTATACTTTGTTTTTGTTCTCTGCATGGTGTTCTCTCACCATGCCCCTTCCTCTGTGCTGTTTTTTCTATTTCTGTTGCCTCCAAACCTGAAACTAAGTGCAATCCAGCTTGTAACATAGATTCTTCTTTAATTCCCTTCACCCCTATCAAACACTTTTGCCCTTGCAATTCCTTTTCCAAATAGTAGTTTTATTGATAGTTCCCTCGAATTCTCAACACCCCTACCATCTATTTTCCTTTGGGAAAGAGATGGAGGTGGCCCTCTAGAGTCACATCAATGGTCCCAGATGTGAGAAGCAGTCACGTTAATAACTGAACCCTTTCTTTAGAAAAGCTTACCACAAAATATTACTCAGATGGTACATGCTCCATGAACATCAAGCCAAATTCAGGTTCCTTGGACCTTTCAGGGGCAGTAAAATGGTGTGTACAATAATATATATCTAGTGGGACTGCCCATCAAGTGCTTCTGGTCCAGAGTCTATTAACTGGTAAACACTGTCCTCGGCAACAGCATTCCCAAAAACTCACATGAAGCTCACCATAACCACAACCAGTGGTCTGCACTACTATTGCAGGTTAACTTTTTCCCACAGTTGCTAGGCAAGCTGTCAACAAACTATAAAAAAAAATTATTTGTGCTTATTGAAACAAAAACCAAAAAGAGTACTGCTCCCAAAAAAGTCGAATAACCACCTTACAGTAATCTAAACATACACTTGGTGCGCATCTCTGCATTTATAGCAATACAATATATACTTGTGGTTTGTTAGCCCTTTTTGTATTAGGAGGGTTCACAACTTTATAATAAATAAGTGCAATCTGCCATATGAAAATTGAAACCAGACATAGGAAAAGTGAAAAAGTGCTCAGACCAACATATGTTCTCCAAGATTCAGTCAAATCTTGAAAGGTGATGAACAAACACGATTCCTCCACCAAATAAATGATCAGCCTCTTACCAAAAATGCTGATCTCACTTTCCAGAGATCAATACATGCTTGTGTGCTCGTAATAAGCACGCATCTCACTCATAGGATACTTTTACCGCGTCCTCAACATAATGTGACAGACACCAGAATCTTCTTGTGCAATAATCAAATATTCCCTCTGGAGGGGAAAATCGAAGGACCGCAATGGTGTTATATTGTAAAACAATTTTTTTAAATTTAAAATAAATTGACATATACTCACAAACATAAGAAGTATAGGAGCACACAAGAAACAGAGACCAAGAAACGTGATATTCACCGTCATTGACAATGGATTTATATCAACGCTCACTCGCCTCCCCGCCCCTTCCTGGTCTGCATGCTTGAAAAAGGGTATTTTATTAATTTTGGAGGGGGAACCCCCATGCTGTTTTTAAAACAATTCTGTCGCGGGGTTCCCCTTAAAATCCATACCAGACCCAAAGGGACTAGTATGTTTTCTTTTAAAGCTGGAACTAATTATGTTCACAGTCTGCTGTCATTGGGGACAGCAAAGCAATCGGTTCAATTAACACATGCAATCAAAATGAAATTCTTCAATGAACAAATGCATCCGAAACAAAACGAAAATTTGCTACATGCACACATCTACTCTTTACCTTAGAAAAAAGGTTTCAACAAATAGGGTATTTTCTGGCCAAAGACCAACTGGTGAACAACTAGAGGTTGAAGTAGAAAAGACCTTCCAATTCACATCTATAGATGTTACAGAGGTGTTATAAGTTATTCATATATGCATGTATATAATAAAGCAATCAGTCTGATAAAGAAAGTGAATATTTCTTCCAGTAAATACATTCCAGAAACGGTAATTGGGATAGTAACTACTATACTCAAAATCTAGGACACTGAAAATTTTCACAGAGTATCTATTACCTCCATACTAGTGTGCCCAGCGCTCCCATTGTAGAATACCTAATAGTCATTGCTGTTGCAGAGTCCTAAAATCTACTTGAAGCTCAATAGGACCAGTTCCATATTCAGGGAAAAACAGGCTTATTGACCTAGAATGTTGACAAACAACAGTTTATGCTATCTATAATAAAACAGATGTTCTTAAGAAAAGTTAAGCATCCCGAGGAGTGCAGTGATCCTAATGTTAATAGATTAAATCGTAAAAAAGGAATGCATGTAAGATGAGGAGTAGTATAACCTGAGATAGGCTCCAGTCAACCTAGGAAGAAATAAGTCCTAGGGTGCAGGGAGCCTAAATAATTCAGAATCGTGTAGATGATGATACAGAGAATCCAAAATAATAAGAAAAAGCAAATGAACCAGATATCTGCTTTTGGGGTCTAAAGTAGAAGCTACAGGTTGAAGCCTGAGCATTTAAACATCAAGAAATGTCCAAGAGAATGAGTAAACAATAACCTACTGGTGAAAGTGAGGCTATATTTTTACAAAGAAGTTTTATGATTGAGATCTGCAGCTATTACAGCTGTACTGGTGGAAGGGGGTTCTTCTGCCCCATCAACAGATCTCCTGCATTGAAGCAGTGTGAGAACTAGGGGGATCAGGAATGCCACTGTCAAGTGCATGATCGGAAATATGTCTTTCATCAAAGGGTATGTTAATAAGGCATCCTTTGACTGTATCCTATTCATATCAGGCACCAAGCCAAAGTGCTGTATGAACACACATTACAGCCATGCAAGAGACAAATTCACATGCCTCTAAGAGGCCATTTCAAAAGAAGTGTAGTGGCTGAGACATTTGATCCACCCATTCCAGAACCCATTGGAACTACTCTCTGTCCCCTGTTGGTGGTGATTTTGATTTGAGAAACTGTGTCACAATGGAACATAGATTTTACTGTGTTGGATGGGTCCATATAAAAGATGCTAACTCAAACTGAGACATCAATTGGTAGTCCAACTGTTTATCATCGAAATCAGAAAAGGTAAAAAGTAGTTCAAGTTGGTCTCACCAGAGTTAAAGAATAAGCATATAACTGCATAGGATACAAGCAAAAAACTGAGGCATGATGATTGAAGGCAGGGTTACATACATGTAATGATACTCAATGCAAGAACACCCAATATTTTGTAAGCAAAGTTATACAGCACTAAAACAAATTAAATACATCAAATGCTAGTTATGTAAAAATTTAAATATGTGGAATTAACAAACACTCAATACGACAATCATTTACTTTACAATGAATTATGCAAATAAAATATGAAGTGGAATACACAAATTAAAAAGGTACATTGTGAGATTTGTGTAACTGTGCTCAGTGCCAAAAAATGATCAAAATAATTCCAAACAAATTATAAACCAATAGCGGCACTCGAAAATATTCATAAATAGCGCAACAATAATTGGATATCATATATTGAGTATTTGTATTTTATAATAAACTAATAATATTGTTTGCAATAGATCTAAATTATAAGTGATTCACTATTAAAGTGCACAAATCACCAGTCTCTTAATGACAAAAAATCATATGATGATGAACAGCTGTGTCCACAATGATCCTCCAAATTTGTAGTAGTATAAAGACTCTCGTGTCCACCACCACAAAATACACTGCTCCTTACCAAATAGATAGACTACCTATAATCTGGGGTCTAACAATTTGGTAAGGAGCAGTGTGTTTTGTGGTGGTGGGCACAAGAGAATATTGTGAAAAGGTGCAATATTCTAGGCTCAAAGTGTCCCACTCTAATCAGCTAATGAAGCCATAACACCTGCAAAGGGTTGCTGAGCCTTTAAATGGTCTCTCAGTCTGGTTCAGCAGGGATCACAATCATGGGAAAGACTGCTGACCTATCCAATCAGTTGTTCCCCTGAGAACAGTATACTGATTGTCATGCGCAGGGATCAATATTTTACATCACTCAATTTTTCTACAATACATTGTCATTTTGATATTCTGCGAACAGTGTTCACTTTTTCAGAATTTTTTTTTAACTGCCTAACATTGATTACAGGCAACATTAGCACAATCAAACTGACTTTAGCACCACTTTAAGTTCCCAAAGTAGTTTTTTACCTTAATGCATTCCTTGTATTAAGGTAAAAAACTTCACTACCTATCCTACCCCCCCCCCAATCCCAAGACACTCCTCTCACCTTTGCAGCATTGTCCTGGCTACAGTGCCATTCTCCTCTCTTCCTGGATTCATATAAAACACTGAGAGCAGCAGGAGTGAGACTCCTTCTGCTGTCATCCAGATTCCTGTGAGGACGGAGCAGGGACATGGTTTATTGGTGCTATGTGTCTACAGACGCACACAGCCAGAATCCGGAGTGAGCAGTCACGGGTGCATAGCATATGGATTGCTAAGCGGGTACTTATAACATATTTTTTTTATTTTAAGAAAAAAAAGTAACTTTCGTATCACTTTAAAAGAAGACGTTTAGCCAAAGCTTTTTTGTCTGTACATCTCCTATAGATTATGAACTGCAGAATGAACTACACTCCTGTGACCTGTTTTTAGCTGACAGTGGGCGAAAGCCCACTGTCAGCTGAAATCACAGACCTGGCCAGGCTCTAAAAAAAAATCCTGACCATATGGTTGGGATGCATCCAGATACCTTGACCAGCACCTGGCTCAGGCTCTCAGTGATCCGCTGATAGTGTGAGCCAGCTGCTCCCACCCCCACCACAGCCTAGTGCTCAAGTGAGCGCTGGAGGATCAGAGAGGGTCAGCTCTCTGCTTAGAGTGGATGGGGAGAACTGAGCAATCAGCAGTGTTTGATCGCTCAGCTCTCAGTGCAGAGCCGGGGGAGACAGATGCAGCATCAGATCAATTTTGCATCCACCTAGGTGAGTATAATGAGTTTTTTTTCTGCATAGCTCATACGTCTCTTTTAAGTCTGTGAGGTGGAGGGCACATATTGATTCATTCTTTCCCAATTCAACTAAGTAAATTGCTGTGGTTTTTGTTTATGTGAGACTATAATGTATTACAAAACGTTTCCCATATGCGTTTTTTTTTACATCAAAGGAAAAAAACATGACAAAGATGTTTTACCTCCTTCTCTGCATATTCAGCACAACAGTAACAGTGTTGTATTAAGTGGTATAATAATAGGCTGCCCTGGGCTCATGACAAGAACTGTGTTGTCCCAAATGTTAAGAACAATTCTATTGTGATAAAAATACTCTGAAAGAACACAGAATCCTTTTCATGCATCTTTAGAGACTATGAATATCTAATCAAATCTTTCCATCTTGTACAATGATGCCTTGGCGTACTGCTCTTGATTTCAAGCACTGAGTGAGATGTATCCATGTGGCAAATTGTCCCAGATATTTATAAATCTAAAATCTCTGTCGAGTACTACCTTTTGACATTATTTAGTTCTTCAATGCCTAGAGCACATTTTTTTTTTTGAGCCTTAAAATTTTAAGGAGTTCCTGCACTCCCTACAACAAAGATACAGTTCTGAGGATTAGGAACCATTGCAAGTAAATGCACATTTGCACTAACCTACAACAATCAGGTAAATTGCGCAAGACAAATAATGCTGGCAGCTACAGGTTCAGTGGTGAGCAAAGCCAAGACTGAGCTCACAAAAACATGCATTGCTATTAGGAACCAATCAGATGTATGCTTTTAATTTGCAACTTGTAGTAGAAAAAAAAAAAAAGACAGATGAAATATTACAGATTGCTGTGGGTCATACTAAACTTCCCATCCACCAGCAAGTCTTGCTGCTCAGTCCAAGTGTCAGAATGCCACATATTTATTAGGCTTGACTAAAAAGGCAACCTAGAGATGAATGCCATTTACATAGTATGAGTTCTTCCATTTGTTTATAACATTTATATTGAACCAAATTAATGTAGTAATTCCCCTGCTGCAGAACTATAATTTGTGCGGTGTCACTTAAAGAAAACCCATACCAAGCAATTTAGAGGAAGAGCGGAAGACAAGTGTGCAGAAACACAGTACCCAATGCATTTTCCTAATAGAGGTTGGACTGTACTTATATAGCTAACTACCCTCTAAAAATTTATTTATTTATTTTAGTATGGGCCCATTCACATCTGATGCAGTGAGATGCATTCCCACTGCATAGACTGTTCCAAGTCAGTGTTAGCTAATGAGCAGAGTTCACACCATTGCAATGTAGCACAGTGGAAAAAATTCTGAAAGTGGAATTTTTTTGCAATGCAAACATACACCAATGTCTCCAAAAAGCAATTCCAGACATACAAAAAAAACCTATCCTTCCCAAAGTCAAAACCACTTAGAAAAAATGCACTTAAAATGCATGTCAAATGCATAGAAATGCACATGCAATGCATGGAAATACAAAGTGGTGCAATTTCTGGGGTGAATGGGCCCTAAAGCAGCAATAAGTGCTGCAAAAAATAGCAATCAAAAATAAAGAGTTTATGACTGTAATATCTATTGTTGCAAAAAACAAAAACTAATTACTGTAAGGGTCGGTTCACTGTGCAGTGCAATTTTGCAACCCATTTGAATAGGCTGTAAATTGCACCAAAACAGTACTTTTCAAAAATGTGCCACACTTCATTTACATAGTACTGTGGTACCATGCAATCAGGCATTGGGTTTACAATCTGTGTTTGGGATGCCATTAACAATATAATGACACCTACAGCAGATTGCAAAGGCAGTGAGTTTTGACAGCAGTATGGGAAACATGCCCAGAAAGTGCCTTTCCTGCACAGTGTTCTGGTGTGAACTGGCCAGGGCTGGATCTAGGGGGGTGCTGGGGTGACACCCAAATTTCAGTTGTGCCCCCCCCCAAAAGCTAACTGCATCCCCCCTCCACCCTACACCTGTCTGCTGAACAATACTTCAGACACCTGCACTTTCTCCCCTGCAGCTTTATAAATGTAGTAAATGTACTGCACAGTTGATTATCAGGTCAGTGGGGGGGGGCTGCCTGTACCTCTCCTCTGTCATCTAATACAAGTCGGCTATCCCTCAGTGATCTTCACTATCTTCAGAGGCAGCCGGGGTTGGTGGGCGGAGGTTTGGCTGCCCCTTCACTCTTTCCACAGACTCCTTCATTTAAGAGAAGTGGATACAGCAGCCAAGCCCTGGGAAGTCTTCAACACCAGCCATGCTGTACTGTAAGTGAATGAGCAGACTATCACTACATACTGCCACAGTATTCTCCCAGCCTGCCACTGCACTGCCCCAGCCTGCCACTATACTGCTCCAGCCTGTTACTATACAGCCCCAGCCTGCCATTTTACTGCTATAACTTGCCACTATACTACCCGAGCCTGCCACTAAACTGCCACTATATTGTTCTAACCTGCCACTATACTGATCCAGCCTGCCGCTATACTGCCCTAATCTGACATAGCCTGTCATTAAACTGCTGTACCCTGCCACTACACTGCCCTTACCTGCCCTTATGCTGAACTAGCATAACCACATCTCTCTTATATATGTGTGACTAAAGTATGGCATTAGGTTAATGATGTGCTGCTTTAAAAACCACGCCTGTTTTAAATGAATGCCTCATCCCTAATTTAAGTACATTCTTCATCTACAATGGCTTTCTGGGTGCATAGTGAAAAAAAAGGTGACCCTGAAAATGTTGGCAACTATGCTGAACTCCTTCTCCTATCTCTGAACAGCACACAGCCTAGGCAAAGGCAGCAGAGCTCCTCCTCCCCACACAGCACATTATTGAGATCAGATTCCCTTACACACAACCTCAATCTGCACTGTGTGTACCTGGCTGCTATGTTGCAGTTCTGAACTGTGAAATTCCCTGGTCAGAATGGTAGTGCAGCTGCAGTAGTCAGCTAAACACTATGAAGTGTGTAAGGGAATCCAATCTCAGCTACGTGTAATGTGTGGCGAAGAGATTATTTGCTGCTTGTGCTCAGGCTGTGTGCAGTGCAGGGATGAGAGAAGGAGCTCTGCTGAGATCTCCCTGCAGTGCTTCCTGTCCTCTGCCCTGACAGCAGTGACCCCTGACAGTAGTGACTCCCATATTCTGCTCTGCCAGCAGTAATCCCTTTCTTCTGCCCTGACAGCAGTGACCCCTGTCTTTTTTTGCCCTGCAGACTCCTGTACACTGCTCTACAAGTTAATGGCCTCTGTTCCCTGCCCTATAAACTGATGATCCTATTCTCTGCTGACCCCCTGTACACTGCTCTGCTGACCTCCCATCCTCTCCCCCACCCCCCGACATTTTTTACAGCACCCTCACATTAGACCCAGCCCTGCAACCAGCCCTAAATCTGTACTTTTTACATTTGCCTTTACCTGATTAGAGGAAATAATAAAACTAGATTACCCACTCCTAAGGCATTGAGGTGGTTAATATATGTGGGCACACACTATATCTGCAAAGGTTATATACTATAGCATAAATCAAATAATAGTCCACACTATGGTACTCATAGGCTGCTAGCACAAACTGTGGAATGACATACGAATTCCAAAATGTGTGGTACAACATTAACTTTGCAGCTCTAATCAGAATAGCAACATTATCCAAATGTGTCACACAAATCATAAACAAACATCTATACAAATACCACAAGTGCCACACTCATAAAAAAAACTATTGTGACAACCCTAAAAATAAATATAAGTTTTTACAATCAGTATTTGCACATATCAAATTTCAATCAAAGTGCCAGACAAACACATTATTAATATTATATATGTGAACTAATTTTTTAGTCCATAAAATGTCAGTCCATAACCAATAAGTCTGATGATAAATTCCAAAGCAAGTGAAAAATTGTAGCAAGCCTTCAAGTAAACATCAACTTGAAGTCCATTGTGTTAGTGAGATAATTCCACCACCATGAACAAAGGATGGCCGCTCACCTTACAATGTGGACCCTTACAACATAAAGGTCATAATGTGCGTACTTTCGTTTAAATAACCCAGATGAATTCAGATAAACTGACAACCAGAAATAGTAAAGTCCACCGTATAAGTGAAAATAATCCACCACTTAGGTAAAAGATGGCATCTCACCTTTAATCATAGACCCTTAAAGGGAAACACACGTCCTGACCATTCAGTTTTTTAACAGCCGAGATCAGCTCAAGGTTATAAGGCTATAACTCTTCTCTTCCAATGGAACAAACTCTACTATAAAGAAATGCAGATTATAGGAATATAAAAAAATTGCACCAAATAGTGCTCGCTCACTCTCAAAAACTCAGGTCTCTTTTACTGAAAGTATAAAAGAACACTCGCAGGGCTAGTAAAGGTATTGTATAGTATCAAATCTCAGAATGGGGTAAAGTTGTGGCTCTCAGCTCAATAGTGCTTCCAGCTCCAGTAACAAAACAGATTGGTCTGTTAGTGCTGCTCTTGACAAGTGCCTAAAAAAAGCTCTGCGCTATGAGTTACATCAAGATTAACGTCTTCAAGCCTGATTTTTAGTGTTATCACAATAATTGATTTTGCACTTTAAATTTTTTACGAGCATGGCACTTGTGGTAATTGTAATTTGAAGAAGGTTGGTAACTTTGTGTGGCAGCTTTCTTATATTCACACTAATCAAATAGGTTAGCATGGGGGGATTTATTTAAAAAAAAACAAACACATAATATCTCAATTATCCAAAAGTGAAAAAAAAATCTAACAATTTTATTGCACTTTATACTGGACAAATTAAAGTGCACGTACACATCTGTGAATAAACAATGTTCTTAAAGTTCATCCATGTGTATATGGGTGCAAAGTCCTACATCGTCTGTTCACACATTGGAAGAGATGTTGGATCAAGCACCACCACCAGGTGCAACTGGCACTGACCAGAGGTAAATGCTACAGCCAACCTAGCAAACACAGCATACTGTATCTCTATGAATAAGGGCCACCCGTTATGCAATTCACTCCACCTCTCATTTGGCTTCTCACCCAGTCATGCACGCCGGTCACAGCTGTGGTAATAAAAAGACAGGACGTGGTGATAGTTCAGTATTTTATTAAATCAATGCATAAAAATTCATTAAAAACTTCCATATAATAACTGTTGCTTCACGCATCCAAATCTGCTGCCAACAAGATTATACAGAAGCATGACTTCAGCACATAGAGTCCGCTCCATTGCGCTTTGTCTAATACAACATCTTCAGAGGTAATTTGTTTAGGTGTTTTTTTTTGTAGAACATATTTAGATGTTGCTGCCCTGATTGGCGCTGCAGACTTTTTACCATACACTGCAGCATGGACTGTGTGACAGCTATGTAAATTAATCTCGGTGATAGGTATGTTATTTGTTGCTTATCCATAGTCTAATAAGACTATTACCTAGATACAGAACATATTGCCTTTAAAGCACTGGCTTTACTTCTGTAGTTCTGTTACTGCACTGGAAGATTCCATTAAATCCCATTAAAACAAAATTAGAGTTCTGAGTGCAGAGGAATGTATGGATGAGAAATAGCTTAATGGAGAAAAGGAAATGTGTAGCACTTTTCTTAGATATCTTCAGTATTTAAAAAAAATGTATGTTTGGGGTAGAAAAAATACAGAACATCCACTATAAGAACATTTCTAAAATAGGCTCGTAGCTGCTTTTGAACCCAAGAAGTATGATCTGGATCACCTTGCACTCAGCGATGAAACAGGGAATTGAGGGCTGACACACATTATGGTTGTATGTTGCAATTTAAATTGAACTAAAGCCAAACGTTTTTCTTTATTTTGGATTGAGTAAGAGAAGGTTATTTTTTTTGTCATTTTTTACCCTCTCTGTCCCATCTGGGAGATTTCCCTTCCTGTCCCATAACCAAAACTGCAAGTGAAAGGAAATCCCCCAAAAGTAAGGAAATCTCTGGTTGCCACCACGGTCACCAGTGTCCCCGTTGAAAAATGTCCCTTCTATTCTTGTTCTGGTAACCACTCATAAAGAGTGGAAGTGAAAGAAAATCCCAGAATTATAACAATAAACATGACAAATCTCCCTAAAAGGGCCATAAAAAAAAGACAGGTGTTCTAATTCCTATCCTGTCTATTAAATACTAAATCGTTATTAATTTAGTAGCCAGAAAAAAAACATATCTGCTATCTCTCTGATTTAGTTTCTCTGACTGCATAGTTGAGCTCCCCATTTGCAATCCTCTTGTCCATAATGGCGACACAATGGCCACTGAGGTAGGCTCAGTGAACAGTGAAATGGCAAGGCATAGTTATTAAGAGAAAGTCTAGCTGCAATTATATGAAAATAAATCATTTAGAGTCACAGAAAAAGATGGTCATGCATGGGTTAGCGTATTCACTTGAATGGGTTTCCCTATACATGACAAATGCCCCAAAGACGCTCCAAACTTTTTTTGGAGCAAGCAAGGAGTGTTTTGGTAGGTTTTTAGTATTTTTTTCTGCGTGGCAAACTGTGCGTCTGCTTTTAGTGCTTGGGATGCCATTAACAATTAATGGCGCACGTTTTCCACGCATTTCAGAAAAGAGCTGCAGATGTGTTGTGTTTGGTGTGTTTTCTGTGGCTTTTTCACATGTTCCAGAAACACCCAGGTGTGGATGCAGCCTACATGTTTCCTACAATTTAAACACTAATAAAAGGTTATGGTTAATTTCCACATTAAAAAAGTGCCTAAAAAACGCAATCCCTTTTTTTTTTAATTTTCTTTTTTTTCTTTTTAGAATATTGCACACTTAATAAATATCCTTTGTAATGTGCCAGACAGGGGTACGGATCAAGCCAAACACTTGTAATTTATATCAAGATCAGAAAATTGATGTTTGTGTTTAAAGAGTTCACATAGTGAGTTTCCTTTGAACATGCTAATTTAAGGTATCTGTAGTGGTTGAATACATCAGCACATGGTAATTTCAAGTCTCTTTAGGGTTTGATTGGACAGTCCTTTCAAAGTTAAGTTCATGACTGTGTAATTGTAGGTTACAGCCACAGAAGGGTGTGCGTTATTGTTCTGCTGCTGTAATTGGAGCCGCGATCAAGCACAGCATCACTTATACCTTTGTTACTTGGCACCAAACATGACAGCTTCGCTTAGCTGGCAGCAGAGGGAAAATATGCATGTCACAATATATCATTCATACCTTCTCCCAAGCCAAACTCATTAACATGAACACCACTCCAGGAGAATCTATTGCATGTAATTAGTAGAATTATCAAAACGCTACAATTGCGGGATCCAAGCTGCATGCCAAAAAACTTTGTAGTCTTCTGGAACGTCTGTGTTCATTTTACAAGCGCAGTGAAAGGAAAAATTACAGTTTTTCCATCCACTCTGTCAGCATGCTGTGTAAAAAGAGGTGAATATTAATGGAAAATACATATATATCTATATGCCATTTTAAATAGGGTTTGATCCTCTTTCTGGAAAGTAGATATACAAACATAAAATACAAAACTTTAAAATTGCAATACAGAAGTCAAATAGCATTGGCAGTTCGGGCACACAGGACAGGAAATAAAATGGATTTTTGCACTTGCTTGAAAATCTTTGCTCTGGTAGTTTATTGGGGGGGACAGCATCTGACCTCTGAGTTGCCTAATGTGCAACCTCCTGGAGGCAGGGTGTATACCCAAAGGAATAGCTCCTGCTAGTGGCTAAACTACTGCACACTAACGAAGCTCAAGAGCAGCAAGAAGTGGCCAAATGTAATTAGGAAAACATAAGATAAAAACTCCTCTTACGTAAGTAATGGGCTGTGTCCGTCAATGAACTGTCAAAGAAAAGGATTTTGCACAAAGTACAAAAATTTATTTTAGTCAAAGCATTCAGCAAGGAAAAGAACATCAGATCTCTGTGACTGAATAACTGCTGCCTGTAAAACCATACATCTAAATATGAAGACATAGTATAGGGGTATGCTCATGGTGATGGGTGGCACCTGGACTTTAATTGTACTCCAGTATCTTGAACAGGTAATACAGGGTCACCTTGTATTTCTGACCTTGACTTTTAAAAAAAGGGCTATGTTTAGAATGTTTTCACTTCACAGTGCAAACTTTTCAAACTTGATGCCAGCATTGAATCCACTTAGAGCTCAGTCTCAGGTAAATTACCAGGTTTTATATCATGCCACTAGTCACACACTTTACCTTATCAGGGCTACAGGTGGAAACGTTACTCACGTGTGTTCTCCTGCCCTTTTGCAATGAGGATTCATTGCAGGACAGTCCACACCTGAGTTGCTGCATACGCCTTCTGGACATGCTTACTCTATTTCCTGCACCATAATTACCCCCCAGGGGAATACCCCTTGTAGCTATGGCGAAGACTAGGCAAAAGGAAGCCAATTCAATATTATAGGAAAACAATCGCTCTGCCAGAGGCCCGCACAATAGTCAACCTCAGAGTGAAGTTGCATCCCTTGCACTGGAGCAAGACCTGGCTCTAAAACTAACATCTGCGTCCAATTATATCTCTGTTTCAGGCACGCAGCATGTAGCCTATCAGCAATAACAGAATTCTTTGTATTTATGCTACAATTCTAGTGACAGATTATGGATTTACTAGAGCCATCTTTGTCCAGGGCTCAAACTCCCCACCTCTTCTCCTACTCCTGTATCTCAACCTGAGTTAGATCCTGATATGACTGTTCTAGAGGATGCAGACACACAACAGAATGAAGAGGATATTAAGGGAACATTAAAGTCTGGGGAAGAGAAATCTTCCACAGTTTCCTCCAATCATGTTAAAGGATGGAGCTTCATGCAACATGCTTGCTATGCCAACAATGAAAAGTCATGCAGGTTTTGGTACAAAGAAACCCACTAAATCTTGCAAAACATTCCCTGTTCACGAGCAGATAGAATGTGCAGCCTATGATAACTGGATCACTCCAGAAGGAGTTTTCACTCCCCCAAAGTCTTTACTGTTCTCTTTCCAGCGGAAAAAGAGTTTGCAAAAAAGTGGGCTATTCCTGTGTTTTTTCCATTCTGCAGATGGAAAGTTTAAGATCTCAGAATGACTGTTTACCCTTGCAGGCACCACAACCAGGTCTTGCTGCCATTTCAGTATGTCAAACTGCAGCTAACTGGATAAGGAAAATGAACAATTAGCATGATCTTATATTTTAGGATGATGCTGTTACAGAACAATTACAGAAATTGCCTTCTGCTCTGCATTTTTGTGTGCCTATACCCTAGAACATGTTATGAGACAAATTTCCAGACTGGCTTTTACTGTATATTGATTCACACAAGCAGAATCCTATGGCTTAAAGCTTTGACAGCTAAAAGGTGTCTGCAAAAGGCACCTCATTCATATGCCCTACCAAGAAAGATGCCTGTCTGGTGAGGCACTTGACCAATTTATTAAAGAGGTCACTGGAGAAAAGAGGCTTCTACAAAAGGAAGATTCCAAAGACCTCTTACTCAGGATCACCTAGCTTCTAAAAGCACACAGCACTGTCCGCTCTACCCTACTTCAGCTTTAAAGCCTAAGTTTAGCCCTTCTTTTGGCACAAGGCTTGGCATGCAAAGCCATAAAGCCTTCCTCAAAGTCCTCTTCACAAGGAAGAGCCGTCACCACTCCTAAGAGTGGGGGGGACTAATAGTTTTTCTCTCACGGAACCACAGGTATTCCAGATTGCTTGATTGAATTAGTGGTTTTAAGAGGGTACAATATAGAGTTCAAACCTGTGCCCCCCTCACTGCTTTCTTCTTTCAAATCAACCAAAGACTGCCCAAGGAAATTCAAATTTGCAAAAGGCCCCAAATCACCTGTTGTCCCAGGAAGTCATTGTCCCAGTACCTCCACAAGAAAGGTCCAAAGGTTTCTATTCAAACCTGTTCATGGTACCAAACCCCAACAGGGATATTTTTGCCCTATTTTGGACCTAAACCCCTCAACAGATTTCTTCAAAATCCAAAATTCTGCAAGGTCGGTAATTGCCTCTTTGAGGTATGGGGAATACTCGACATCAATGAATGTTCAAGATGTCTAATTGCCTACCTTATCAGTGCTTTCTGCTATTCACAGTGGCAGAAAATCACTTTTGTTTTTCGCACTGTCCATCAGTCTGTCCTCTTCTCCCAGAGTGTTCACAAAGGTCTTAGCCTATGACTTAAATTCCTTGGGTCCTGATTAGGGCCAGCAGAGGTGCTATCTAAATGGCCTTCTTTTAGAAGTACTTATCTCCTGGTCAGTTGTCAGAAAATGTCCAGAAAATTCAACTGATTATTTAAAAAAAAAATCTGCCCTCCAAACTTTTCTTTGCCTGGAGTACTTAGACTTTCACATGGGATGTGCCCAGGATGAAACCCTTCTTCCTGAAAAGAAAATTCATGTTTGAGAACTGAGATTCAAGAGGAATCCCATAGTGAGATTCTTCAAGAGAGTTCTATGCCTAATGGTCACCTCATTCAAGGCAGTGCCTCTCTCCCAGTTCAATTTAAGAACCATCCAACAAAACATGTTCTTGGCATGGAAAAAGCAAACTCTTTTCCTGAACTTAACTAAGCTCATATCCACTTCCTTATTTTGGTGGATCACCACCCCAGCCTCTAACAGTGAGGAAGTCTTTGGCACAGACATACTCTGACTTCTAGCAGACCACCCCTTGGCCTCTTCTCAAAAGGCCAGATCTACCTCTTCAAGGTCCTCTATTCCATCTTGCAGCTCAGTCATTGTCTTTAACCACATGGTTGTTAAAACCCAGGTCTAAAAGGATAGAGAGATTTCTGAGCCTGATTCCTACCTTGTTGAACGCAAGAAAGGCCCCTTTCAGGAAGATTCAAGATGATACCTGGAAATCTTTTTTTGTCTGGTGTGTATGCAGTTGGTTCAGTCCCAGAGATTACTCGGTGTCTCACATTCCGTCCTTCCTGCAATCTACCTTTTCTGTGTATGTTTTGTGTAAAATAATTAAAGACTGGGTTGTAAAGTATCCAGTCTGTAGTCACAAAAAAGAGAAATATTTCCAGCCTTATAAACTAATATGATGACAAGTGTGCATATCTAAAGTGATAACAGAAGTATTTTCTTTAACTACTTTGTGTTTGAAACAATTAAAGTGGAACTTCACCCAAAAGGGAAAGTTCTGATTGTTTGCACCCCCCCCCACCAACCTGCCACATTTGACAATTTTTGGGGGAGTGGGTACCTGGTTTTGACACTTCTGGGTCAAACCACCACAGTGATATGGGAGGACATTCGGCCCCTCCTCTTTCCCCCTGCAGCTTTCTGGGAACAAATACAGGTCATCAATACATGTGGGATCAATCACAAAGCACACTGTGGCTCGCACATGCGCAGTAGGAAACCGGCAGTAAAGCCTTCCCTTACCTAAGATGATGGTGCCTGCACCCAAAGCCAATTGTAGAATTGGCTTGAGTGAGAACATGACGGTTTGTAGCTGCTGACTTCATTTTTTTCAGGGGAGACGAGAGCTCCACTTTAAAATAAGCAGAGCTGTGTTCAAGGAGGGATATACAATTAATGAACATGGGCTGCATAGGGCTAAGCTTCAAAAGTAGTGGTGAGAAAGCAGGTAGCCAGCAAACATTGAGCCAGATGCAACCCATTGCTTCCTTTCATTTTTGCTTTATATTAACTATCAGATCTCAAGCATGGGTGGGTATTTTTAAGCTGGTTTTCAAAAGAGTTATATTGTTTAGATGTCCTTCCTTTCCTAGGTGTCACAGTCTCTTTAAATAACAGTTAATCGAATCATATGGTATTAAAGCAAAAGTATGGATTTATAAAAACAAAAAAAAACACTTAGCCAGTTATAAAATAACACTGTCCAATTGTTTTCTTGCAGCATATATGGAAGACCTTGCCAGATGTGTGGAGCAAAGTAGAAGGTTAATTATAGTGCTAACGCCAGATTACGTCATCAGAAGAGGCTGGAGTATTTTTGTGCTGGACAGCAGACTCCATAACATGTTGACCAGTGGTGAAATTAAAGTCATAATAATAGAATGCACCAACCTGAGGGGAAAAGTGAACTATCAAGAGGTGGAATCACTAAAACACGCCATCAAACATCAGTCACTCATTAAGTGGGATGGTCCAAAAAGCAGCAAACTCAATTCAAAATTTTGGAAGCGCTTAGTCTATGAAATGCCCACAAAAAAGAAAGAAGTGCTATCTAGGCAGCATGTCATGGATAGTGGGGAGCGAAGTCTTTTTGGAGACCTGCAAACTGTACCCTCCATTGCCATAACAGGGACATCTAGCACGCTGGCACCACCTCAAGAAATTACAGGTTACCATCATGCAGAGGCCATGCAAATGAGACATTTCTGCAGAGTTTATGAGAAACCAGCTCCACCTTTGTCAGTAGCACCTCTAGGTAATCACCATACATATTGCAACATACCATTAACGCTGCTCAATGGACAGCTGAGCCACAACAGTGTGGGCAAAGACCCGCAGGAGTACCACGGCAACAATACTCTGATACCAATCACTTCAAGAGAGCTTGGCATTTCCAGTGATATCTGGTAGTACAATGTAAAACATAGACCTGTTGTTTTTTTTCTGCTGTTCAAGCTCTCAAAAGTTTTAAAGAACCTAAATTCATGCCACAGGAGTGCCAAAACATGCTTTTAAGCAGTGGCAGATTTACTCAGTTTTCTACTGGAACAATTTGTTTACAACAACAAAAGTATTGATATCTACTTTTTCTTTTTTAGTTCCAACATAGTTATAAGAACTACAGTGTAAATGTTTTCTTGCTACGTCAGGCAAAACAAAAACACATTATAAATATTTTAGATTAGACGTCGCAATCTGACGGACTTAAATACAGTATTCGAAGACTTGAGTATTTCTATATATTTAAAAAAAAATTTCAGTACATTTGAAACAAATAAAAAAAAAAAATTAAGTATAGTGACTTTTTAGACTTCTAATTATGCAATTATCATAGCACATTCTAAAAGCATTTATTTGTAAAGAAGGGATTGTGGTAAGGGTCTGTGGGCCCCATCTGAACCTGTCACATGGCCATGATTTTCAGCCAATAAAAATGCACAACGAATTCTACATAGTAGTGAAATATTTCAGTGCTAGAGAGATATTCAGACTCGTAAGTCTCTGGCAGGGTTATTTTTTGCACACCAGGCTGTTTTATGTCATTCAAGCACAACATTGTCATCACTGTATACATACTGGAAGCATGATTTTTTTTTTTTTTTTTTTTGAAAACAGTTTAATAACCAGTATGAAACACTGTTAAAAATAAACACATTTAAAAGGTGCAATTTAATAAGATCTCCTGGGCAAGAATTATAAATGGAAATACTACATATGTTGCTGGTTGATGCATCACTCACTAGATATTACCGCAAACTAAATTCAGAGCTAGAAATTCAGTTTTGGGTAAAGTTAATCCCAACTCTAGCTCTTTTTTTTAACTTAGAAGCCAGAACCCATCCCTACTCTAACCTGTCAGATTAAATTGCCTTGGTGTGTCCATGCAGGGGAGATTCTAGTGACACTTTGTTATATCCTGATACACAAAACTGGTTTCTATGCAGAGCTGCATCAGATTCTGCATGCTCCAATCAGCTTCCAGGTTTTATTGCCAAAGCTTAATTGAACAAACTAAAGTTAGAAGCTGATTGGTTACCATACACAGCTGCACCAAGTTCTGAGTGCACCAGTTTTCACAAATATTCCCCATGGTGTCGCTAGGACAAGAAGCATAAAAATACTTGTGGGACACAGACTGGTAAAAACAGGACCATGTTTCATCTTATAAAAAGGTAATTTCTGTCTCCATTGGTGACATTTTACCATATTCCTATAGCAGTGACAGAGGGGCAAGGTCTCCAAAAGGAACTTAGTCAATCAAATAATTAATGACTGTTTGGGTTACGAGTGGCTTAAATTAGCTCTGGTATTTCAGCAGGTTGCAAGGTACACTGGGCTCTACTTTGCAATCTTGGTGCAAATGAGACCTAGGAAAAAAAGGAGATGGCAATTAACAAAAACTTTATTTTACTGAACTTCACTGTGTTGCTCATGAAAAGATCACTTTCCCTGCCTGCAATAAATTCTGATAGAAGAACAGTCGTTATTGTCCTTCAGCAAAATAGAATTTTCCTGCTTTTTTGCCATCTCAATTTCCAGTGTAAATTTCAAAATGATTGTGTGTTTCCCTATAGGAACAGCACAGATCTTCCATCAAACAACTTAATAAATAAGGCCAAGTACGCTTTACCAGTTTCATAAATACCATATTAGCATCAGATAAGACTATGCACTATCATCCACACTGTCTCCTGCTGACTATTCTGCACAGTCTTCTCATAGAGGCTTAATAAAAATTTGCAATTCTAAACAATGATTTATTAGTAGAGACCTTTTGAATGCAATTATGATTCATGAGTGCCCATTAAATGATAGGCATTAGCTGATATATTTTCTAGACATACGTTTCTCCATAGTGGCAAACAACAATGATATGCATTTAGCTATTGTGGAGCTTTAAGCTGAGCTCCAGTTTTACCTTTTATCTTGCACAGTTGTACAGGTTCCTCTCCTATACTGAAATAGCTTACTCTAATGCAAATTATGGGAAGTTAACAACATGCAGTGAAATCAGACACTACAGCAAGTCAGATAGAGGCTGCCTTGTTTGCTGGCTGGAGGACACGCATCATCATCTAGCTCTTTGCTCCCCAGCCAAACTGTCCTTGGTCCTTTCATTTATTGCATTTAGGTTCTTGCAGTCATGGAAGCTCAGCTTTACACGTGGGCATTGCCACAACTTCCTGTATTCAGGAAGCTAGCTATAGCACCCTGCTGGCCCCTACCGAAATCTGTCTACACTGCATAAAGAAGTACAGATAATGTCACTGGGTCTAAAACAAGTTCTGGTATGTAGAGAGAAGTGTTTTAGCATGTTAATGTGGGGGGAAAGGAGGAATGAGGGAAGACAAAATATAAACAGATTAAACTTCAGATTTAATTTCACTCATCATTGGCACATGTGACACAAAAACATATGCAGCATGGTAGCTACCATTTTTCAGAAGGAAGGCAGCAATGACATAACATGTACGTCTCTCTCTGACAGGTGTGTTCTTAAAATGTATTCAAATTAAAACCTAGAAAATATAATTAAATAATTGCCATTACTTCAGAAGCACACAAGACAGTTCACTGCAGGGTATACACATTTGTGTAAAGCCTGACCAGACCATTCAATATGTCCAGACAAAGTTGTTTTATTTTTTTTTTGTATTGGACACAGTGATGAGGATTGGAACTTCTTTCATGTCCTCATTGCTGTGTGAAGCTCTTCTCTTCACTTCCTATACCCTGATACAACATGGTCACCAAAACAGGAGACGTGCTGTGCTTTGTGAATGGTTCCACAGTCTTCTGGGACCTGTGAAGTGACCCAGGAGGCTGCAGGGGAAGGAGATGGGCCAAACGTTTGGCTTAGATTGCTGCAGCGCATCTGACAGAAAGTGGGAAAGGGTATCTGTCAAAACCAGCTCCCCCAAAAAGTGCCAAATGTGGCAAGGAAGGGGGGGGGAGGAGGCAAACAAGTAGAACTTTCCCTAAAAGGGGAAGGTCTGCTTTAACATGTATCAGTACTACTTGGACAAAGAAGGTAGGCCTCCAAAAGAGTTTCCTGAAAAATTAACTGTTGTTGAACAGAAAAGCATCAAAGACAGTGCTCAGCTGTTTTTTACTTTCCCCACCATGCCCCTAATAAAAAAAAAGGGAGGAAAACACATTATGCTGTAAGAACAAAAACAATTATGGGAAAACTCTGCAACAGGATGACAGAGAGCAGTAACAAAATTGACAAGATAATTTTTTTTTAGTCCTCAATTCAAAATTAAATTTTTTTTAGATTCTAGATTATCTGTAACTTCCATATCTGTAGTCATAAATCATGTGTTATATGCTGCTACTTTCAGGTAATTGAACATCAACAAAAGCTTTGCTAAGAACCCTTCCATTCACTTCATGGTACTCCAGTTTTGTAGCACAGAAGAAGGAGAAAATGAGAACGAGGAGGTGCCTGTGTCCTGTACTGTACTCCAAGACATGAAATTTCTACGAAAATCAGATTTCCCATTTTTTTAATTGTACTGTACAGGACACAGGATCTGTAATCATAAACCATGGGACATCCCCAAGCAATTAACTGAGGAGTGGGCAGCAATAAAGCAAACAGCGGCAAACAGGCCCACATGAAAATAAGGGTCAATGGACCCAAAACTGTCAGATGACAGCTTGAAGCACTTTGCAGCCGAAGCCTACATCAGCAAATGCCTGTTGATCCAACCAGTAAAACCTTGAGAAGGCAGGAACAGAAGATTAGATGGCAGCTTTGTCATCTTGATTCAAGTTTAAGTGATATGAACTTTTGTACTAGGCTTTCCTCCATACACATTTAAGAATTTACTGCCTGGAGAGTGCTAAATTTATCATTATCAAAAAGAAGCTGCCTAGGATCAGGACAGGGTCCACCCATACTATATTTCAATCATGGATCTGCTTCTTTGAAGGAAAAATCACTTTAGGGTATAACCATTAAAACCAATTTTCACTTCTATAAGTCCAGCACTATCACACCCACATGAAGCAGATTTAGAATCCAGGGAAAAGTCAGAGGTCAAAGTGGCAAATTAACATGAGCAATACCTTGTATAATGGTCTTAACCATTCATTTCCAAAGACTTTTGGCTTGACACACTCTTGTTAAGGAAGAAACATGTCCCTTTAGAGTATCAAGAGCCAGATGCTTGTTTAGACTACTGTAGACGGGAGTATTCTATTCCACATATCCTGGCCTTCCTCCAAAGTGCTGAGGTAACTGCTTTCACACCAGCCATAATAGGTAATCTGAAATTTCAATTCGTAATGAAACAAATCACACATGTTTTGCAGATATACTTCTTGCAATCTCGGCAGAAATGGCAGGTGAAAGTGTGATGCTTGCAAATGCCTTCTGGCTGACAATGTTGCATTTGGGAAAACCCACCAAATTCAAAAAGATAAACATTACTTTCCAACAATGTATTAAAGACATTTACATAGTGGGATAACACAGTAAGTGAATAACAGTCTAAATGTAAAACAGGACAATTTACAGGGAAACCCTGTCTTACCTTATCCAGGCCCTGGTATGGATCCTAAGAGATATATCAAGGGCAACTGATCTGGAAACTGCTAGAAAGACCTGCGGCAATAGGCAGTTGAATCTTGATAGAACTGTCAGTCGAAGTATTGAAGAAAAATTAAAAGAACTGCTGTAGGAACTCCTCCAGAATAAAAGAAGTCTTCACCTAAGTACATTAGCAAAAACTGGAGTCCCACAGAGTGAGTTGGGCTATATGGTAGTGCACTAGGGGTCATTCCCAGCAAAGTTTTTGCCAGTGTCCAATCACTTGAAGGTGGTGACAAATAATCCATGGTCTTTGACTACAGATCCTGTGCCTTGTACTGTACAATTTCTGCAAAAGTTTTGGCTGAAGATGCAATATAAGTACTAGTCCGGGGTCTTTTCTCTTTAGAACTGCAGGTCAACATTGTGCTCCATGCTAAATAAACTAATTAAAGGAGTTCTATGGTCACAGCATACACTCATTTTAGTACATGAACATTGTAAAAGCAATACAAACAATAGTTACATTTGTCAATCCAATATAAGCTTACTTGAAAAAAATCAATTTCAATGCTGCATGTCTGCTGGCTAGCTCTTTACACAACGTCTTGGATTCCATGCATGCTTTGCAGCTTCTCTTCTTTTTACTTTTAGTTTCTTAGGATAACATATCCCATGGTAACTTGCTACCTACAAGCAGTGATTTTATACAGAGTGTGCCTCCTGCAACTGCTCCTCTCAGCACCTCTGTAGTTCAGAAACAGGCACTGTGTGGGATCTTGACAAAGTTTACAAACTTCAGGATTGTTCAGATTAATAGGCATATTAAAATATGATGTGGAAAGAAATATATAATTTTAAACCTTGACATTAGATATATTTAAATAGTTTTTTCATTTATTCCCTTTTCAATTTATTTTATCAAAAAAAGCAAATCAGAACAATTTAAATAAAACACTAGGATATGGATTACATTCAAGGAAGGCATAATGTAAAGAGCTTAGCGTCCCATGAACAGGAATCAGCAGTATCAATAAATGTTTACTAATGTCTGGAGTGCAGCAGTGGCCATTTTCTATGAATATATAGTGAGTAGGTTTCAGTCTTTGTGTTTATCCTGAAGGTAAAAGTAGCAAAACCCTGACCCATATCTGATAGCTGTGAACTTTGCTTCAATTTGTACTTACGGGTATTCCAGTAACAGTAAGAAAACTGTACAGCGACTGAGACTGCTTAGTCCAATTTATATTTGTAAATCTGTTTCTGACCACTCCAGTTAATGGCAAGAAATGTCCCTGCCTTCTGTGCTTACTTAACATACTTTGTAGTATTGTGAGCAGCTATACTAGATATCGCCTGTACGGCAATCATGTGGTGAGCCTCACCTACAGTTAATATCATTTGTATGATCTCTGTTAGATCTGCCAACAACTGTACATTACAAGGGTCTGCCTGCTTGTATACAGATTGGATTGTTTAGGTAGGTCCATGTATTACATACAGTAGTTTTGGTAGTTCTAAAGTTGATTGTACAGAAATTGAGTGGTCAATCTGTAATGTGTGTGGTAACCCTTAAGAGGATATCACTGTAGGTGATGTCCTTCACTCTTCCTATAATGCCTTAATAACATACAGAGGAACTGCAGAATTTACAAAGTCAACACAGTTTAACTTTGTATAAAAGCATCCATATTCAGCAGGGTTTATAATTCTTCTGGGTATACTGCAGTCTCTAGTCTTGTGATTTTCTGAGAACTACAAAGTTCTACTACTGGGAACATACCAACCTGCATTAGATTTAAGGCCATTCAGAAAAAGGAGGGTTCTGCCAAATATGCTACTAAAACATGCAAAGAATCTGACTGCATAATATTTGACTGGAGTGTGCCTTCAAGGGGCAATACACTTATGGTCTGACTTCTGCTTCCTCTGTAATCATAGCTTTTGAATGATGCATCTGCCAGCGACCGTATAATAGTATCTCCATTTTTAAATAAGAGGACAAGTCCTGCTCTTTTATATTTCTCCAATAAAGGAATAATCCTGTAGGTGTTGTTATTTCAATTAGAAAATATGACAACACACTATGGAAAATGCCAGCAATAGGACTGACAACAAAAGCAATAGCTGAGTCTTCAGGTGTGTTAATTTAATAGTTTTACAATTGCATTGATAATCAAGCAGAGTGTGTCTCCGTCCCTCTGCAGTTCAGGTAAAAGTTTATAGTATTTTGTTGAAGTGGGAATATGTGTGTATAGGTGATATACATATTAATCAATGTAAACTTGTACTTTTCATTATTTGCTGTCACATTGATGCCTGAGCTGAAACAAGAGTGACCCAAGAAATCAGTTTGCTAATAAAGGTGTCATCTGAACTGAACAATCTTCAGGTTTTCACTTCGTGGAGGTTGGCTACCTTGGGTGTGAATGTATTGGCTGTAGCATGATTAATGTACATCATACACAAGTTGGATAGATGACCACCCAGACATGATTCTCAGAGGTGTCAAACTCAATCAATTTGCATATCCAGTATTCTGTACATAAAATAATCTCCATATACCCTGTCTATGAAGCAATACAAAGCTTTCTGGACTATCTATGCCATTTCTGTACACACAGATTGCCACTTAAGTGTACTGAAGTAATCTGCATTAGGTGTGTGGCTAAAGTCGGCTACTATCCCACCACTCTCAATTGTGTACTAGGGATCTGATCATAAATCTGTTTTCTAAATGGACGCTTCATCCTGCTGATATAAAAAGCTCCACATCCAGTACTTTCCTAGGATTTTTTGCACTTCCACACAGACAGGTATATTGTGTAATCAAAAGTGTTGTCACAGTCTGTTTTCAGTGTTTAACTCCAAATAACAGAGTGTCTGTCCTGTTGACAAGCCTTATGATATGCGTTCTTTAAACTTGACTTTCTAAATGGAAGGGTCGATGAAAAATGTCCTTACTAAAGCTCATAGTACATTTGAGATTGTTATTCTGTGAGATGAGCACCATAAATTTGTTGGATTCCTCCAATGAACCCTACCAAAGGACAAGTACATCATCATTGTAGCTGTGCCATGAAAAAACGTGACATGCTCCCACCCCAGTTAAAGGTTTTCATACTAGAGGAGATAACAAGTCCCCATCACTACTCCCTGCACCTGGAGGTAATGGGAGCTCTGAAACAAAAATTAATTTATAGTTAGATACAGTGTAATTCTGTTTTGAGTACCACAAACCAAAAAGCACCATTTTATTAATTTTTTATTTTCAAAGCAAGCTCCCCCATCTATACATATCTCCATGCTTTATTTTGCTGAGAAATCACTAGCAAATTCTGACCGTGGCCACCTTAAGTAAGGGCAGATGATTCACGTAGCAATTACTTCCTGGTATCCATCTGACCTTAGCTAAGCATACCCTTCGGCCTGTATGCCTGAGCTAAGAAAACCCCTCCCCCCCTCCTGGGATGTATGACATATTTGCCTAGGCATGGAAACCAGAAAAAAGTAAAGAAATGTAAAAAGGCAGTTTAAAACAAGTAAATATGATATACTATCCTATGTATTTACTAATGCTAGCAGCACAAAGATTCAAAATAGTCAATGTTGATTGTGTTGAAATTATTGAGGCATATTTTAAAGTGGAACTTCACTCACACAAATTCATTTAGTTGCCAACTTGTTAATACATTTTTGAGTGAAATGGGACAAACTATTTGAAGACTTATCTGGTGAGGAAGACTTATCTAGTGGGGATACTTTTTATACAGGGTCTTGTACCCCTAGTATTCCTCACCAGATAAGTACCCGGAGAGACAACTATGTCATCAATTACTTAAAAAAAAAAAAGTATAGTATTTTGTATGGAAGAAGGCAGTTTTGCCAGATGTAGAAAGAGATGGTAATCTACCCATTTATTAGCATTTTCTGTAGAGCAACAATTTCCTGACATATTCAGACATACATTGCTTCCAGAAAGTATTCCCAGCGCTTAACTTTTGCCACATTTTGTTATGTTACATCCTTATTCCAAAAGGGATTAAATTAATTTTTTTCCTCAACATTCTAAAAACAATGCGTTAGTTTTGAAATCTGCAATTTTTAAAAATAAAAAAAAACTAATGAAAAAAAAACACATGCACATAAATATTCCCAGCTTTTGCTCAATACTTTGTTGAAGCACCAATTACAGCCTCAAGTCGTTTTGAGTATGATGCTACAAGCTTGGCACACCTATTTTTGGGCAATTTCTCCCATTCTTCTTTGCAGTACCTTTCAAGCTCCATCAGGGTGGATGGGGAGCGTTGGTGCACATCCATTTTCAGATCTCTCCAGTGATGTTCACATTGTGAATGTCTTGGATTGGCTCAGCCAGAGCCCGGACCTGAACCCAGAGTTTGCCACTCTTTTGTTATGTGGGCTGTGTGCTTAGGGTCATTGTCCTGTTGAAAGATTAACCTTCGCCCCAGTCTAAGGTCCAGAGCGCTCTGGAACAGGTTTTCATCAAGGATGTCTCTGTACATTGCTGCAGTCATCTTTCCTTTGATCCTGACTAGTCTCCCAGTTCCTGCCACTGAAAAACATCTCCACAGCATGATGCTACCACCACCATGCTTCACTGTAGGGATGGTATTGGCCAGGTGATGAGCGGTGCCTGGTTTTCTCCAGACATGATGTTTGGCATTTAGGCCAAAGAGTTCAATCTTTGTTTCATCGGTCCATGAGAAACAAAACTCTCTGGTCTGAAAGTCCCTCAGGTGCCTTTTGGCAAACTCTAGGTGGGCTGCTATTTGCCTTTTACTGAGGAGTGGCTTCCGTCTGGCCACTCTACCATACAGGCCTGATTGGTGGAGTGCTGCAGAGATGGTTGTTCTTCTGGAAGGTTCTCCTCTCTCCATAGAGAATCACTGGAGTGCTTTCAGAGTGACCATCAGGTGCTTGGTTACCTCCCTGGCTAAGGCCCTTCTCCCTCGATTGCTCATTTTAGCTGGGCGGCCCGCTCTAGGAAGATTTCTGGTGGTTCCAAACTTCTTCCATTTACAGATGACGAAGGTCCCAATGAACACAGTGGCCTCTAATGCTGCAGAAATGTTTTCTGTACCCTTCCCCAGATCTGTGCCTTGATACAATCCTGTCTTGGAGGTCTACGGCCAATTCCTTGGACTTCATGGCTTGGTTTGTGCTCTGACAAGCACTGATAACTGTGGGCCCTTATATAGACATGTTTATGCCTCTCCTAATTATGTCCAATCAACTGAATTTCCCACAGGTGGACTCCATCCTTGAGACGTTTCCACAACTTGATTGAACAGTGGGAACAGGATGCACCACAGCTCAATGTTGAGTGTCATGGCAAAGGCTGTGAATACCTATGTACATGTGTTAGTTTTTTTTTTTTTTTTAAATCTTTGCAATTTATTAAAAATAAAAAACAAAAAAAAAGAAAGTTTTCATGTTGTCATTATGGGGTATTGTTTGTAGAATGTTGAGGAAAAAAATGAATATAATTTTGGAATAAGGCTGTAACATAAAATGTGGCAAAAGTTAAGCACAGCGAATACTTTCTATGCACTTCCCAAAACTCTCAACAATATTGCACAATCATCTACTCTATACAGTGCATCCAGAAAGTAGGGATTCCATATATAGGTGGAACTGGAAACATGCTTGGAAAGGTGAAGAGAGACTGTAGAGAGAAATGCTTCTCACTCCTCTGATAAATCAGTTACATTTTGGCTTATACTGGGTCTGAAATTGTAATCAGTTTGCTGGGTAAGCTACACATAAGAGAGAAACCTACAATTAATAGCTTGCATGTATAGGAATATATCATTGTATGAGACTGATCACCTACTTACTATTACAGTTAGAATGTTCCTAATGGATACCATTGATTTATGCATAGTCAACATAGGCTTTTCCATGAAAAAAATTGTGTTTCCTTATCATACATTACAGGACACAGGGGTATTCAGGAACCCAGGGTTATGCTGCCACCTTACAGAGACTGGACACTGGCAATGCTGCCACCTTACAGAGACTGGACACTGGCAATGCTGCCACCTTACAGAGACTGGACACTGGCAAAACAAGGCTGCTAGGACAGTCTTGCATAACCCTAGCCAATCCCGGCATGCCTTCAGTTTTTATCTAGTATCTTTAGGAGACAGACATCTCCCTACTCAGAGAAGCAAAACCTTGTTTACCTTTCCTCAAGATTTGTTCTTTTCTAGCAAGTTTCTTCATGTGGTACAGAGACCTGAGAGCTAATTTTTCAACTTTTTTGGATTGGCATGCCATTGGCATCACCTCAGAAGCCATACTGGAACCTATGGTGAAGGAGAAGTGTAGCAGTCCTGTTAATTAAAGTAGTGCAATGGACACTGCATTAGACGGCCCCCCCTTGGTACCACTGGTGTAACATTGGTGAGAGCCGCAAAGTGTTTTACAGGTCCAAGTCCAGGTCCATGGTTTACATTTTGGTGGTCCTCTGTCCCTGAAGTCTCCTGAGGAAATTCCCACTGGAGAGTTTGCATTGGTGAGCTTGTTTCCATGCCAGGGGTAGTGTCAACCTTTTAGACTTCCATCGGTAAGTACTAAGGCTTTTCCCTGCTTGTGTGTTCTTTCCCTCATGCTTGAGGTTTGAGACACTTTAAAATGTGTGGTAGCACCTTGCAGCATTCAGAAGGCACATGCTACAGATTCTGAGGAATGTTGAGAAGCCCCAAAGGATGTCAGTGACTCAATTTTTAATGTGGTCCTGTGCACCTTCTACAGGGTGCAACCCATTTGGGCGGTATCCCAAAAACATGATTTTGTGTGCATGCATACCCTCCCTTGAATTTTCTGCTCTGGACCTTGCCAGGAGCCAACTAAAGTAGGACAAAGTTGTTCCTTCTTTAATTCTGGTCTCTGCTATAGGACAACTGTAGTCTCTTCCTGCTGTGTCAGGCATTTCTGAGCACCCCTTTGGGAACATCCTGAATTGCATAAAGCAGTATGGTGAATCATGGGCACAAGAGCAGTGGTTCTGCAGTCCTTGCCAAATTACAATCCACTATCTGCCCTGGAGTGGCTTCACCACTGTTTACTGTTACTAAGGCCAAAGGAGGCTTTGGCCCCATGCTTGTCCTCAAGGTTCTTAATAGATATCTGCCATTTGTTTTCTTATGAATCAAAATTTTTTACTATTGTGATTCAGAATTTGGATGAATCCGTAATTCCAAATAATGAAATATTCATCCAAATGTAAATGAATCTTCCGAAATAGTGAAACAAAATTTGTCCGAAATAACAAAATTCGAATTTGAAAACGAATATGAAATGTAAACATATTGCAATTCTTAGATGTGAAAAATTTGTCAGCCGCATTTGAAATGTACAAAAAATTAATTTGAATGCCGATTCAAATTTTCTGACTTCAGTCAAATTGATTTCAATTCAACCCGAATTAAAAAAGTTTAAATCAAATTTGAAAAGGAATAAAATGAAACTAAACGAATTCCAAAAACAAATGTAGCCTCCCTGGCGGTATTCCCGAGTGTAAAGTTTCAGTACCACAAGCGGTAACCCCAAGCTACACTTGGGCTTACCATGCGGGGCTGCTCCGGGATCCCTCGATCACTTACCTTGTCCTGCGCTCCCGCAATGTCCCTCCTGCAGTGTCCCCAGCAATGTAATCCGGTGGGCGGATGCTGGCATCTGTCATCTGGGTTCCATCCTATGCGAGCGTCGGGACGTACGGGGGACGGAACGGCGGGAAATTTGAAAATGACAAAAAGTGACATTCACTAAAATCACATAGTATAACATTACTGTATCAAACCATTTCACATACATTTTGGCTCTAGTGCTTTGTCCTGTGCCCTGCCTGCATTTTTACTGTTCTTTCTGCCTGGAAACTGAGAAATGTCCATGGCGTCCAAAAAGCGTCCCTTTAGGTCAAAAGCGGTTTTAAACCAGCTAGAGAACAGCGATAGTAAATTAGAACCACTTACAGAATTAAGTGATGATTTGTGGGGAAATTCGCCATTAGACACTGAAAAGGATTTTGCGACTTTGCTCAGCGATGTGCGAACATGGCGCTCTATTTCAAATTTCAGTGTTTTTGGTTTGATTATATTATTGAATTAAATTTATTATTATTATATATTTTTTTATGATTATTAAATTATAATTTATGATTTTGCATTTCAAATTTTAACATACCCGGGATGTTTACTAGACTCTTGTTCGGACAGATTTCAGTGAGTTATTCCTAAAAATTACAGGCCTACAATATAAAACGCCAAAATTTCCATGCAAAATAATGGTACCACTTTCAGCACCAAAAATCTGAAATAATCATACCGCCAGTGAGGTTAACTAAACAAACATTATTTAATTAACAATTCGAAACAAAAAACACATTTCACACACATATCTAGTTCTCAGCACATTTCTTCAGTTACAAAAATTCCACATGACTTTAACAAAGTCTGTCTTTGTCTTTTTTATTCTAGGAGATTTTCTGACCTCCTCTGACATCAAGG
Source organism: Staurois parvus (assembly GCF_062004578.1). Classification (NCBI taxonomy): domain Eukaryota; kingdom Metazoa; phylum Chordata; class Amphibia; order Anura; family Ranidae; genus Staurois; species Staurois parvus. Next base: position 2,844,768 of record NW_028318157.1, read on the forward strand.
ATGCTTCCTACTTGTCCTTATCCTGTGCATCTATGCTTACTGGTGGCAAACCACACTACCAGTTCATTGTTCTTGCCATTGGACTGTCCACAGCACCTCCAGTATTCCCCAAAGTGCTGGGCCCTGTACTTGCTTTGCATCACTCTCAAAGTATTCTCATTATGGAATACTAGGATAAATTTTTACTGAGAGAACAGTTAGCACTGGCTTTATAAGCCAATGTCTGACAAACTATTCAAACTTCTCAGAGGTTTTGGCTAGATCTTGAACCTGCAGAAATCAGTTTTGGAATCGGCTTAATGCTTGGAGTGTCTGGGCTTATTCTTGGATTATGCCCAGTTCAAATTTTTTTCTGACAAAATGCTTCAGGTTTCCTACTCCCACAGTTGGACTCTACAGTCCAGGAGCCATCCTAGTCTCCACCTTTATATGAGGGTCCTGGACTTGGGGGTAGCCTCCTTTGAGACAGCCCATTTGTCTAACTTTACTCCAGACTGTTGCAGCTCAACATTTTGTCTGCATGGGATTAGAAGACTTAGTCTGGTCATTGGCATTAGGGAAATGGGAAGATCCACAGAATAACTCAGGCCTGGGGGTTCATGAGTCCAGCCCTGGAGTCAAGAAATTCCTTCCTCCCACTGCTGTGGTAGGTTCTAACAATAGGTACCAGCCTATCGCGCTGGAGAGAAGCTCTGGTCACCCTCTCAGTGCAAGGGACATAGTCACTGGAGAAAGCTCAACCCCCAGTCAACATCCTGGAAAGATGAGTGTTTTGGTTATACCTGCCATGCTGGACCTTTGGACTGCAGGGTTATCTGATCTGGATTCAGCTAATCTATGCCACGACTGTAGTGATTGGGATGGAGGGCATAGCGGAGTTTTACACCAAACTGGGCCAGGCTGAACATTTAATTGGGGCGTTGTTCTCTGTCTTGTGCTGAAATGCCCCAAGGAGATTTGCCTCCACAGAACTGAATTTGTAGCTGAGAGAAAAAAAATTGAAAAGTGCTCACCAGTTTCCCTTAGAGTGCGTGAAACACTTGTTGTAATTTCTGAGGGTAAGAACAATTTGTTTCTCATTTCACTATCTCTAGGTTTATACAAAACAACTCCTCATTTAAGCCAGTACACCCGAGGATAGGGTTTTTGCATATCCTGTCAGGGTGCACACCACAAGTTCATTTGATGCTAAAAAGCCCATGAAGCACTAATTGTCAGATTTTCATATTGCAAGCTGCCAACTGATTTTTTTTTGTAGCATGTTTGCCACGTTTAACTGGTGGATAGTAATTAACAAGTAATTAAAGCTGAAGTTTAACTAAAAAAATTCCCTACAGCTTTAGTCACATCACTTACCTGTAAGGAATTATGTTCCACATTGTGCATGCAGGTGGATCCTGTAGAAATCTTAACTGCCTGTCCTCTCACTTTCTTTGAGCTTCCAGTGCTGTAATAGTTAACAGCTTTGAGTCTTCAGGCAGAATAGCAGTACAGATGGTCCAACAGGGTCAAGCCCTCTCTATTCTCCTCCATTAATCAGTTGTCGACCACAGATAGCTGAATGATGGCTACACTGCAGCTGGCCAGTTCTGGGAGGGCATCATATTATGTCCTCCCAGAACGCTCTCTCCTGCACACCCCCAGCGATCTCTGTGATCACTGTGTCCTATGGACACAGCTGATCACGTGATGTGGTAAAAGGCCAATCACAGCGGCTTTTTACCACGTGATCAGCCGTGTCCAATGACACACTGATCACAGGGATATGCAATTGCCGGTTCTTGGCTGCACTTTCCTCACGCTGTCAGAACGTGAGGAAAGTACTGCCGAGAACCAGCAGTTGTCAGAGCAGGGATTGGCACTGATGATCAGTGCCCTGATGATCGGTGCCCAGCAGTGTCAACCCTCAGTTCCACCCACCAGTGCCCAGCAGTGCCATCCACCAGTGCCCAGCAGTGCCACCCACCTGTGCCCATCAGTGCCACCCACCTGTCACCCAACTCTGCCCATCAGTACCACCCAACTGTGCCCATCAGTGCAGCCCAGCAGTGCTGACTATCAGTACCCATCATCAGTGCCGTCTATCCATGCCACCTCGTTAGGCAGCACTGATGTGCGTTGATGAGGCTGCACTGAGAGTGCTGCCTATCAGTGCCCATCAGTAAAGGAGAAAAATTACCTGTTTGCAAAATTTTATAATTGAAAAAAAAAAGGTTTCTTTGTTTCTAATTTTTTGCTCTTTTTTTGTTTATAGCGCAAAAAATAAAATCCCCAGCCGCAAGTAAATACCACCAAAAGAAAGCTTGCGAGAAAAAAAACAATAAAAATTTCATATGGGTACAATGTTGCATGACCACTCAATTGTCATTTAAAGTGCTTCAGTACTGAAAGCTGAAAATTGGCCTGGTAAGGAAGGTGGTATAAGTGCCAGGTAGGCAAGTGGTTAAAAAAGTTATTTCACTGAATACACTACTTTAACGCAATCTGTAAATTGGAGGGAGAATACTGTAACTGATCAGACACTGCCCACTCTCTTGAAGGTGGCAACACAACTCAATATTCCTAAATGCTTTCTGTGTCCTGTAATTACTTCAAGAAAAAAAAAACAATTTTCTGCAACCAAAAAAAAAAAAAAAAAAGAGTAGGTTTGAAATGTTGTACGGTCAAAAACTGCACATCTTCAGTTGCAATATAAGTGAAACAACAGCAGCTTACATGATTAACTACACTAGCAGAGAACCATGCAATTCCAGTAGGCACTAAAGAGTAATTATAGCTATCAGATACATTGTCTGTTATCCCTTAGGTCACCATTTTAGATATGTTGATTGATCAGTCAAGATTCAACATAAATCAGCTATATTTCAAGTACCAAATGTAAGGTTATTGATTTTCATATACATATGCTTCCAATTTCCAAGTCCTATCATGAGTTATTTATAGTGTGCAGGATACAACAGAACATTAGAGAAAGTTTAAAAATAGAGCTGTATCCTAATGTACTCTGTACATGAGTGTACTTCAAACTTTTTTCAGTCAAGGCACCCTTTAAAATTATGCACTAATGTAATTCTCAAGGCACCCCATTTTAAAATGTAAAAAACTAAACTACGGTAATAGTTTTTTTTCACCAAAAGAACATTGGGGAACTGGAGAAAGTACAGAGTAGGGCAACCAACTGATAAGAGGCATGGAGGAGCTCAGCTATGAGGAAATATTAGAGGAACTGAATTTATTCTCTCTTGAGAAGAGGAGATTAATATGGTACTGATATGGGATATGATCAACATGTATAAATACATCAGTGGTTCATATAGTGAACTCAGTGTAGAGTTATTCACTCTGAGGTCATCACAGAGGACAAGGGGGCACTCTTTACATCTGGAGGAAAATAAATTGAATCTCCAAACACGGAAAGGTTTCTTCACAGTGAGAGCTGTGAAAATGTGGAATAGACTCCCTCAAGAGTTGGTTTTAGCCAGCTCAGTGGATTGCTTTAATAAAGGCCTGGATTGTTTCTTAGTAACCAGTTATAATATGTGTATCTAACATTTATAGGTAAAGTTGATCCAGGGAATATAAAATTGCCTCTCGGGGGATCAGGAAGGAATTTGTTTTCCCAGCAGGAGCAAATTGGATCATGCTTTGCTGGGGGTTTTTTTGCCTTCCTCTGAATCAACTGTGGGTATAGGATTATAACTTTTTTTTTAATGGTTGAACTGGATGGACTTAGGTTACATAGTTACACAGTTAGGTTGAAAAAAGACCAAACACAGCAGCATCAACACACAGGACACTCAACATTATAGGTGATTTATTTTTACAATGCAAACATACGTTTGCATGTTGCTAGAATACTAGTCCATACCATTTCTCTTCTCCCTCAATTTCTCTGCCTCATGTAGCTAATGTGACCCCAGTGCTAGCAGGGGAAGGGGCAAACAAGGATGCTGTACAGGCACCGAGCATCCTCTGTATCAATAATCATTATATACAGTTGCAAGAAAAAGTATGTAAACCCCTTGGGATTATGTGGAGTTTTGCATGAATTGGGCATAAAATGTGCTCTGAACATCATCTAAGTCACAACAATAGAAGAACACAGTCTGCTGAACATAATACTACACAAACATTAGATGTTGCCACGGTTTAATTGCACATAACATGTAAACATTCACAGTGCAGGGAGGAAAAATTATGTGAACCTTTGGACATAATAACTGGTTGACCCTCCTTTGTCAGCAATAACCTCAACCAAACGTTTCCTATAGTTGCAGATCAGACCTGCACAACGATCTGGAGTAATTTTGGACCACTTCTGTTCACAAAACTGTTTCAGTGTAGCAATATTCTTGGGATGTCTGGTGTGATTCGCTCTCTTAAGGTCATGCCACAGCATTTCAATCGGGTTGAGGTCAGGACTCTGACTGGGCCACTCCAGAAGACGTATTCTGTGCTGTTGCAGCCATTTTTTTGTTGAATTACTTGTATGCTTTGGGTCATTGTCCTGTTGCATCACCCATCCTCTGCGGAGCTTCAGTTGGCGGACAGATGGTCGTACGTTTTCCTACAAAATGTCTTGATAAACTCTGGAATTCATTTTCCCATCAATGACAACAATCCGTCTATGCCCTGAGGCAGCAAAGCAGCCCCAAACCATGATGCTCCCTCTGCCATGTTTTACAGTGGGGATGAGGTTTTGATGTTGGTGTGCTGTGCCTTTTTTTCTTCACACATAGTGTTGTGTGTTCTTCCCAAACAACTCAATCTTGGTTTCATCTGTCCACAGTATATTTTGCCAGTAGTGCTGTGGAACATCCAGGTGCTCTTTTGCAAACTTCAAACGTGCTGCAATATTCTTTTTGGACAGCAATGGCTTCCTCTGTGGTGTCCTCCCATGTACTCCATTCTTGTTTAATGTTTTCCTTATTGTAGATGTGTCAACAAAAATTTTAGCATGTGCCAGAGATTTCTGTAGGTCTTTAGCTGACACTCTGGGATTCTTCTTTACCTCATGCAGCATTCTGCGCTGTGCTCTTGCAGTCATTTTTACAGGACGACCACGCCTCGGGAGAGTAGCAACAGTGCTAAACTTTCTCCATTTGTAGACAGTCTGTCTTACCGTGGACACATGAACATAAAGGCTTCTGGAGATACTTTTGTAACCCTTTCCAGCTTCATGCAAGTCAACAATTTTTGATCGTAGGTCTTCTGAGAGCTCTTTTCTGCGAGGCATGGTTCACATCAGACAGTGCTTCTTGAAACCAGTAAACCCAAAACAGGTGTGTGTTTTTTAAGGGCAGGAGAGCTGTCAGCAACACATCCAATATCATCACACTGATTGGAGTCAAGGTTGGCTCACTCCTGGCTCCAATTAGCTCTGGGAAAAGTCATTAAGCTAGGGCCTCACATACTTTTTCCTCCCTGCACTGTGAATGTTTACATGTTATGTGCAATTAAACCATGGCAACATCTAATGTTTGTGTAGTATTATGTTTAGCAGACTGTGTTCTTCTATTGTTGTGACTTAGATGATGTTCAGAGCACATTTTATGCCCAATTCATGCAAAACTCCACGAAATCCCAAGGGGTTCACATACTTTTTCTTGCAACTGTATTATTATTGGTTAAGATGCTGACGGCTGGCCTACACAAGGTTGGAATGCTGTGGCTTTATAAAACAAATCATAAAGCAGGCTTGATCCACCCACCAGCATGACAAAAATGTTTGGCTTTAGAGCAGTTCTTAGGCAGTTTGCCAAGACACCCCTGACCGGACAGCACCCTGGTAGAAAATGTTACTCTATTGTTTACTGTAAGTTTTCATGACAGTCTATAGCAGCCATTTTCAATTACCAAAGAATGAAAATGCTACCAGTAGACAACAGAGGGTCAATGATGTATTTACGCAGTATGGTAAAGTGCTCTGCAGGAAGGCAAGGAACCATACCTTGCATATGCAACTCATCTCCTGGCAGTACTCACGTATGTGAAAGGCTCCATTCACTTTGCACACAGAGAAAATAAATATACCATTAAGAGATGCACAGATTATCATTTATATAGTGTGTATATATATATATATATATATAGTAGTACAAGAGGAAAGTGCACTTTATAGGAGAGACTAAAATCTGCGTCCTGGGAGTTGTAGTTTTTACCCTATCTATGGTATAGGTTAAAGGGAAGGGTCTAGAGTGATTTTCCTGAGTTGAAGGAGGAAGAAAACAGGAGAATCATAGTGGACACTATCCTTGAGTTTTGGATCATTATGGGGAGCCTGCTGTACAGTAAAGAGCCACAAACAAGCTCTTTACTGCACAGCAGATACCACCAGTGGAAGAGGGAAGCCCTATGTGCCTGGGCCGAGTCAGACAGTCTCTGCTTATACAGGACTGGTGAGTGGCCACTGGCCAATTATACACTGCAACCTAACAGGGGGGACAGAATTGCCTGCTAGAAACTCTTTCCTTTTGCATACTTCAAATCTTAAAGAAACACTACCCAGAGTGCTTTAACCCCAGGTTTTTGTTCCCAACAAGCTTGCCAGCAGAAGGTTTAGTACATGTGGACTACTGATTGCTGTCTGTTGCTGGAGTAACCGCCTAGAGGTCCTCTCCACCCCCTTTAATGTACACAGGGCGGCCTATCTAAGAAAGAGGTGGATTATTAAGTGTTTGTTGTTTGCAAAATGCTAATCATCCCAGTTAATCACTACAGTATCTCTACAATATTACTATTTGTTAATGTTCGATCATTAAAAGTTGTCTTATATTCGTTGATGGAGAGCCCATTCCTGTATAGTCATTCCTTCCTGATGTATACACAGATGTGTAAACATAAGTGATGTAGCACTCCCATATCCCTGAGCAGTGGTTAATTTTTCACTAATTATGTAAATTCTGTATATGTATACACATATACAATATACATACACACCTACATTATACATACACACCTACATTTTATCTAAACACCATGCCAACCCATCCTTGAGGACACAAGGACAATCATGTACAAAGAGCATCTAGCACTCAGATGGTGGAGTGTCCTCAAAAGACTTTAGACTGAAATATTTCTCAGTGAGATGGTCAGAGACAGGTACACCAACTCTGTAAGCTTTCACAAAGTTGCACCTTTAAAAATTCTAAACTGAACAGGTATGTGAACCATCAATTTTTGGGAGGCGAGAAAACTTGTGCTGTATTTAAAACACCCCATTAGGAAAGACATTTTGTAATTGTTGATAAATGTCAATTGTTTTTTTACCTGTGTGTGTGTGTTCGTGTCCTTAAAGTGTACTGAAAAGTCATGCTTAGACTCTTATGCCAAAATCCTAGGCTGTCTCCCTTGCAGTTTAATGCTAAGCTTTCCCAATACATAAATGCACATGGCTAAAGACCAGAAAAAAAGATACATTTTTAACCTAAGGCTTTTATTTCCCAAAACAATTTTATGATTAATTGACCCTAAAGATTTTGACTGCTTCCTAATGCTCATTACCCTGACTTGTTACTTATAATTCTATCATATCAGTGTAACCAGTGAGTAGCTGCTTTACATGTACAAGTTTATGGATGCCTTAAAGGGGTTGTAACACTTCAATGGTTTTTTTTTAATTAGGATAATAAACATGTTAACTGCTCTGTGCTTTCTACTGGGGCAGTTGCTGAATAAGAGGAGCTCTTGTGGGGGACCCGAGAAGAGGAGATTGGGGCTGCTCTGTGCAATACCAGTGCGCTGGTATTGCACAGAGCAGCCCCAATCTCCTCTTCTCGGGTCCCCCACAAGAGCTCCTCTTATTCAGCAACTGCCCCAGTAGAAAGCTGATTTCTATGGGGGCACACCTGTGGGCTCACTCCCGAGCTACCCTGTCTACATCTATAGCCACAGACAGTTCTTGGACCCCCCTACACTCCTTCAGCACATAATTTGATTGAAAATGGCTTTCACTGCTATCAGTCTCAGTGGGGAGGGAGATAGAGGAGAGAGTGGACCTAGCTGGATTGAGATTGGGTTCAGGTAAGTATAAGGGGGGGGGGGGGCTGGGGGGATCCTCTGGCACAAAAGATTTTTTAACTTAATGCATTAAATTGAAAAAACCTTAAGGCTTAAAAAAAACACTCAAATGTCATGTGTATTACAAAGCTGTTTTTAACTAAAACAATTACATTAATTCATTCACATTGAAATGTTTTCAGTCCTCATATTGCTGTTTATTCCTGGACTGAACAATAAAATTCACAGTACCATTTAATTTTTTTTTTTTTATAGAAGAATGAATCATACTTACTATGTCAGACATTCCCTGTAATATAAACAGCCCAACATCTATTCTTGTGATATGAAACCACAAAACTAACATTGGACAAAAGATAGCAAACAGTACATTTGTTTTGTTTATTGCTAATGTCATTGTGTCCTTTGCATATAGTTAAAATGGACTTGTCGGTGAGAATTGCGAAAACATCATATTGTTTTGTATTGCTGGTCATAATACACAGTCATATTTTTCAATTAGAAGTACTGCATGACCTTACAACAACAACCCACTGGTTACAGCCTTTGTTCTGCCATTTATTCAAATGAACGGTGTTCAATTACAGAAATACTGCAAAAATGATAGAATACTTTTCTTTGCAACAAGAGGCTCACCTTGACTGATGCTAGGAATTGCTGTTTAAGTGTTTACATTTTTAAAAGCAAACAACATCCCTATCTTGCCCCTAGCCTCTAAAGTTATTATTTTAGTCAATGATAGTCAACACCTTTAGATTGTGAGCAGACAACCCTGTGTTGAGCTTATCTTTATGAAGGATCATATCTGCCAAGGGGAGTTCAACCTAGCTGACAGACCTACCCAACAAAAGGTAGTTGTATACTGTGGAATATTTGGGGAGCAGTTAGGTTCTCTATATCAAGCACCATATGAACCATGCTGAGTAGAACCAAAGCACTTTATTCTTGGCCCAGACCGTTAGAGTACTGTGAAAAAGTGTTTGGCATGACTGAGAAAAATTCTGTAAATTAGAAATACTTTAACAAAATTAAACTATGAACACTTCTTTTTCTAAATTGATAAAAATAAAGTTTTAGAGGGGTTCTTTTGTCTCAGGTTCTGGTGCCGGACCTATGGCCAAAACCTCATGCAGCCCTTAAGTATTTCTTGTGTGGCCTTTGGAACTCAACAGTCAGTCATAGTAAAAGCATTGATCTGTAAAGGGGCTGTAATGGCAGCAAGCTTTAGCAGATTTGTGTATCACATCCCCAGCTTCTGACAGCATTCCTCAACATGTCTCCAACCGCATATGTAGCATGTCAGCATGTCCACAGCCTGAACACCTTCTTCGGGGTGTACAGAATCTCTAATACCCTTCTGCTACAAGACATATACTGTATATAAGGGCCCTTGGAAATGTCAGGGGCCACAGCTTAGGCCCTCTGTACCCAGTAAATTTATCACAACTGGCCTAGGTCACTTATTTTTTTTACTTTAGGAAAGCAGAATTTTTATTGTTCTCAGTGCTGAGAATCTCAAACTAAAAATGAACATTGCTGATGTCCCATTACTGAGAGCAAATGCATCAGTCTAGAATGAAGGCTTGGTTTTTGCAGGTTGCATGCGAGACATTTTCTTTCGAAAACTATTTGGTGAGTTGCTGTCAGGACAGAACATCTGATATCTGCAAGCTTGTTCCAGAGTAACAAAAAAAGATAACAGGTGTTAAGCATGCACCTCAAAAACAAGTCAACGATGGAAGCTCCCATATTTCCTTTAAATGTATGTTCAGGCAAAACTTTTTCTAGTTGGAAAGAGTAAAGATAGAGTGGTGAAGGTTTAAAACAGATGGACCGCCTTTCACTCCGCTTGGTTGATTCCTTCAGAGAACTACTCCCTCACCGCTGGGACACAAGACCAAAGGACTATAGCTGGGCATTTCACCCAAGACCTAGACAACACTAGCTTAGGTGCAAAACTGGAACTCCTTAGTATTATTTTGTAACGGAAATATAGGTTTTTATACACTTCAGAAACAGGGGAAGCCCCCAAATGAATAAAACAATAAATTACACATTGGGATAAACATCCCACACTGATTAGGTAAGAGCTTGATCACATCCTTCACAATGCAAACGGTAAAAAGTAGAGCCAACAGCTAACAGTGATACAATTAGCAGTAAGCTAATCAACAGCCAAGCACCCAGTCAAGCCAAGGAGCCAACCCCCGACAGCCTGGCACCTCCAAACCCGGAATACACCAAGTCCATTACTCATGTTGTCTTTCTGGTGTTTGTTGATATTGTATGAGTTTTGTCTTATGATGGACAGATTATACAAGTGAAAACAATCTCCCTCAAGAAATCTATAAAGATAGATGAATTCCACTTTTTCACACTGTTGGAATAAATATTTCTGTCCCAAGTGGAGGAGCTTCTCCAACCTAGTTTCCAGGAGGGCCACCATATTTCCTCTGACCATTAACCTGTATAATATTAATATTACACCTTTCCATCCACTCCAGAAGGGAAGCTGTATTGTCTATACTCAGAGAATTAACCCAAGCCTCACTCTCAGTGTTCATCTCATTGTTGTCCACCATTAGAGAATGATCTGCTCTCTCCATGTGCCATATTCAGTGAGTAGAAGACTAGCCCCTAGTCCCCTCCAAAAGCCCTTATCCTGGTTGGGCCTGCCATAATAGCCTAAAAAGTTTTTATTACTATCCATGTCCATTAGAAGAGTTTCTCTTCACTTACTGTCCTGTTGACCATTTTTAATGCATTTCTTTAGTATAGTAGGGGAAGGCCAGAATGCTATCAGGTTTTTAAAATGTGTCTGCATCTCTGTTGTGGTTTTGCCTTCAGTTTCCATCTGGTGAAATGGTTGTCATCAGGACAGGACATAAGGGGAAATTTTTTTTAGCCTATATTCATACCTGAACAGAGTGTATTGCTGCTGATTTTGAAGCCCTTTTCCATGCATTTTAAGAGTGTTTTGCATGTATATGAAGATTTGGGTGTTTGCCTCTGAAACTTTGCTGCTCCCCTTGCTCAGCCCAGGAAACAAAGTGGAGTTCTTCAGGAGCAAAAACATGTGTTATGCATTTACAGGCACTCCCATTAAAGTTTATGAAGCCAAAACACCTCAATACACTCAAAAAAGGTAATATACTTTGTTGAACATAGGGAATACAGCGTAGGGCAACTGAGCAAGGACAAATAAAAAGAAAGGGATGCTGCATGCTGAGTGTAGTATGGTACGGAGAAACAGGCTGAAAAAAAGTGTGAATGGGGCTAATAGAGCCCCAGATAGCAGTCACAAATAGAATCACAAAAGGAGTTGAAATCCAAAACTTGAAAAAACCATTGGTTCAGCATACAATTTAAAGTGATTGTAATGTTTTTATTTTTTAAAACTTGCCTTTACTAACATTTGTGAATCTGCACAGAGCAGCCCAGATCCTCCTCTTAGTGGGTCCCCTGTTGGCACACCTGTGCCCTCGCTCCTGCCAAGTGCCCCAGAGCAAACAGCTTGCTATGGGGGCACCTAAGCAGGCTCGCTCCTGAGCTCCTGCTTTGTGTGCATTCACATGCAGAACCACGGCTGGCACCGCCCACAGAAGCCAATCACTCCCATTGCTGTCTCAGTCAGTGAGGAGGGACAGTCCCTAGAAAGCTGAGGCTCTCGTGCACATTGATGGATCCCAATGAGGCTCAGGTAAGTATTCTATGCATGAAGGTTTTTTGCCTTCATGCATAGAATGCATGAAGGTAAAAAAATCTTGGGCCTTTAGAACACCTTAAAGATATTTCTCTTTAAGCCCTAGTTCTCATTTTAATATGTTATAAGGTGTTGTTTTACAACTGTTGGTGTTTATGGCAACAAATATTGCCATGCAAGTTTTTATGAATTTCAAGAACATGATATAATTAGGACTGTAGAAAATGGTTTACATTATACATAAGCATGCCTTTAGTGGCTGTTTAACAAAAAAATATATTTTTCTACTTTCCCCAGCACACAGACTTTCACTGGTTGCTGTTAAGAGGTTATGCTATAATCACAAAGCAAATATTGCCCTAAAACAAAGCATGTTAAGAATCAATGCAATGTAGAATGAGGTGGAAACAGTGAAGACAGAAAGTGAGACTTGTCACATCTATACCAAGGCACAAAAAAGACTGCAAATGAGCAACAGAGTTCCTCTGCAGACTCTAAATGCAAGTTTTCTATGGCGAAACTAAAGAAAAAAAAAACTTTAATAAATTTTGTGACAAAATGAAATATTAATTCATTCCATTTCCATGCTGTCAGAGGGGATTGTAATACTGTGCCAAGTTATATATATGTCAGCATTGAAATGTTATCCACTCCCTCTGACAGTGGTGGCAGTCTGTTCATGTTCAGTGCTTTCACAGGGGGAGAAGGGATGGTGGGAAACACTAGCTACTCTAAATAGCAATCCCTTAAATATATAACAAGTAACTATCAGTTTTGGTCTGTAGAGGGTGCTTTATGGTTTGTCTTGCAAAAAGTATTACGTGCTGACAAACTCTGTGCAAGAGACGCAAGTTAGTATATTTTGGTGTACAAAATAAAAACAGCTGTAAAAGGAAAACCTTTCTACCTATATAAGATGTAAAATGTTAATGGTGCTCTAAATCATTTGTATGTGGAGATGGATGCCCACTTCCTGCTGCATGCCATGTCTCAATTAAAAAGAAAGTAAACAAATTACTGTGCTTAGTTAAGAAAAGATAATTAAAAAGAAGGAAAAAAATGGCTGATTACTAGTCTAGCCATCAGTGGAAAATTACTACAACACCAAGTATATATTTATTTAAAACAAAGTTCTTCATTTTAGTTTTGGATAATTTTTTTCTAGTTAGGCAAATTCTACTTGAAGTTTTGGTTTTGATAGAGTAGGGAATGAATTAAAACCCATGCCTTTTATGCTGTCTGTGTCCTAGCTGTGAACAGGGGTGTATCTACTACGAGGCAAACAAGGTGTTCGCTTAGGGCGGCAATTTTTAGGGGGTCAGCACCGCCCTCCGGAATTAGGGGCCTGTTGAGCAGTGGTGGACGGAGCCATGCAGGGCGAACATTAGAGGTGTACCACCGGTATTCCTGTAAGTCTTCCCATAGTGTCAGTCCAGTGTTCTGGATAATATGATTGCCTGTCAATATTTCCAGAAATCTGGCATGCCTAACCCCCAAAATCCTTTTAACTGGTCAGTAATTGATGTTGTAATATGGGTTTCCAACATAACCAAATGTAATCTCTTAAATTGACTTCTGGAAACTCAATAAAGCTCATGGGTAGGGGGATTTGCAGCATTTGACAAAGAAATAAGAATTATGGTAAAATGAATTGTGGTAAAAGATTAATTTTGACTATTCCAATATGCCCTCGCCAAGAAAACTTGACAAATTCCATCTTTCCAAATCCCCCGAGAGACCTTTAAACAATGGGTAAAAGGTATAGCTATAAAGATCGGCATAATCACTAGTTAAGTTAATCACCAGATACTTATGAGAATTGTCCTTCCATGTAAACAGAAATTTGGAGTGTAGTTGGGATGCACTGGAGCGAGAAAACCCAATAATAAAGATTTCAGATTTAGCATTGTTCAAGTGATATTAAAGGCAGATTGTTGTTTTTAAACAAAAACAAAACATGTCATACTTACCTGCTCTGTGCAGTGGTTTTGCACAGAGCAACCCCAATCCTCCTCTTCACAAGTCCCCTGCTGGTGCTCCTGGATCCTCCTTCCTGCTCTGTGCCCCATAACAAAGCAGCTCCTTATGGGGGCACTCGATTAAGCTTGCTCCGGGGCCACCGCTCTGTGTGTCTGTTTACACACGAAGCGTGGCTCAGCCTTGCCCCTCCAATCTCTCCTCATTGGCTCACTGGCTGTGATTGATAGGAGGGGGAAGCCAATGACTACTGCTGCTGTTTCAGCTAGTGAGAAGGGAGAGACCCAGGAACTCTCGTGTAGATCATTGGCTGAAAATGGGGCCCAGGTTTTTGGGGGGCTGCTGCATATGGAAGTTTTTTTACCTTCATGCATATTAATTGCACAAGGTTGCAAACTAACAGTGGTCTTATGAGTCTCCCACAATATGGCTGGGGAATTCTCACCCTTGTCATTTCCGCAAAATAAATTGAATAATGTCTTCTCTTTGAGAATGCCAAAAAGCAGGATCTAAGCTTAAGGACTTGTTAAAGAGCACATTATAGGTTTTGAGGTCAGTTTTTCCTGACTGGAGCATGGTCCAATATTGTAATATAATGTATATTAGCTGCCTAGATTTTACCAAGGTAAAAACATTTACTAAAAAATTTTTAATAATCTTCTGTTAATGATATGCAGCTTGTTTGGAGGATCCATCATTCATAAAGTACATGTTACAATTCATTCCATTTAAAATAGGATATATTAACGTGACCCTAGGAGGAGTCAAATAAAGGATTCAGACATCATTTTAAATCACCTACCACTATTAAAACTCACTTTTGAAATTAGGCCAATTTTTAAAGAACTCCAATTAGGAATTCTCGCTAGTTTTTATTTGGGCTTTATATGTTTGCTATAGTAACTTCAGAATTCTTGAACTTTCTTTGCAGAAAAATGTTGCAGTTGGCACAAAGGGGTTAATCTTTTAATGGTAGCAGTATCATTCAGTTCCCATCCAGTTTTCTATACCATTCTAGCTTTGTCAGTGGTCACTGCACTCTACTAAAAAAGAGAGTTTGAAAACTACATGAAGAGTGAATAAAACAAATAAAAAATTTTAAATGGCCTTTCTATGTCGGCTTTCCACTGACTACAATGTAAGCGTACTGATTCAAGTAGGAACAGGTTTTACTTTTTACTTTTCTATTATTTAATTAAATAGACGAATAAAAGGGGAGCTCCATGTTACTTTTCTAAAGGAAAATTAAAAATGGATCAAAGTTTGCACCACATTAGCAATGACTGTAGGCAAAAGGTATGCCTGATTTGATAATCTCATAAGACATCCACAGCTTTATCTACAGATACAGTATTAATACCTTTTTCACATAAATCAACATGTCATATAAAAAGGAGACTGCTCCACACAGGAAAAAAAAGGGGCAACATAATCAACTGTCACTAAATTCCAGAATCTAGAAGGCAAAGGGAAGGGATATAGTAAGTATTAATAATTCATTTAACTAATCAAGGCATATTTCCTGCTTGCTTATCTATCACAATTCTTGGTCTATCAATCTCGGAGTGCTTAGTGTTGCCAGCAAAGTACATTTTTATGCAGCTTGTAACTGTGATGGGTGGTGGTACATTTTTTTCCACCAAGTAAATAATATCGGCATAGTGGTTATGGGTATGACAATTTTGAAACAAAACCTCTCATCCTTAAATAAATATATTACACCATGCAAACACCAAATTATAACGCCAATGATCACACCTGAAAACATAACCCTTAACCTGATTGTGTCCCTAAATTTAACACTTTACCTTAACTAAGCTTATAGAATTGGATGAAGTTGAAGGGGAAGCTTAAAAGTAGTATTAAACCCAAAGCTAAAAATGAAATATATTGCAGCTTACCAATCAGTAGAAGTGGTGGCTGCATTTGTTTTATTTTCTTTGGCTTTTTCCCCTCGGTTTTCGCCTGGTAATCTGCCCAGTAACACACCTCCAGTATTAGTGAGACACCACTTTGGATGAATGAGCACATGAGCTAGAGCAGACAGCAACATTGTCAGCCTGGGGGGAGGGGAGTGTTAAATGTACCAGCAGATTTAAATACAATAACAAAATGACTCTTAACTTCAGCTCACATATTATAATCAGTTACAGCAAACAGTCTTTAGCCTTTATCTATAAAGGCTTATACATAAATCATTTTAATCACCCCTGCCAGTGCTAAATGGTCTGCCTCATTCATGTAAATTGATACATTCTGATGGAGAACTTGTGCTTCTGAAAACCAACAGACTTACTGTCTGGATCATCAGATGAAAATACGAGAAAGAGCCGAAAAAAGGAAACGTATGCAGTCATCACATCTAAGGATTGGTAAGCTGTAATGTAGTAAATATTAGCTTGTGGGGTTAATACCGCTTTAAGTTTGGGATACAACTTGTCTGGACTTTAAATGAATAAGAAGGTCAGTTCCCTATATGAAAGAGATACTGCCTTCACATGTACAGTAGGTCCTTGCTCACACCTTCCCTTCATAACAGCCTCTTTGGCTTTTAGGGTGAATTCACACTTGCATATAATAGCAGCCAGTTTGCATTCGCAAGAACCCCAGCTGGGTTCCTGCAATTAACGGCTAGTGATAGCCTCATTAAAAGCAATAAGAGGTTGCTGGCTCTTGCAGCTTATCAAGCCCACGCACATCACTCATGCTGTTATCACATGCCGATTACTCACATGTGATCTGAGTATGAGCAATTACATGCTAGTGGGTGTGATTAGCTGTGAGAGCCGACAGCCTCCAATTGCTTTAAATAAAAGTTCACCTTCCGTAACGATACACCCATATTCATGGTGGACCATGTAACATGTTATGATCAGACCAGCCCCCGCCCCCCCCCCCCTGCTCCCTGCCTTGACAGCTAGCAGGGGATCTTTTTTTTCCCCTCGCTAACTGTCAAATTTTTAAAAACGCGACCATGTGGGGCTCCACCCACACACCCACGTAGCTCATTCACAATGTTCTGTGAATGAGAGTCTACAAGTCCTGACAGCTTTAGTGGCTGTTGGCTTGTAGTCCTCAATGCACTACCACAGCCCTGTAGAGCACCTTGGTAGTTCATTCATTCTTCCTGTCAGTATATCTGCTTGCGCGTATATCGCGTACGGGCTAACGGATATACTGACAGATCTGCAATGCTTTCCAGGCTTCTGCAGACAGAAATAATAAATGCACACTTTTTGGCAGATAAAAAAAAAGTGCATTTATTATTTTTTACTAAAAGGTGAAAATACCGGTATCTTTTAAATAGGCCTGTCACTTGCAGCTGATCACAAAAACCCTCTCTGGGGTTCTTGCAAATGCACCCTTACAGTAATTATATGCAAGTATAAATGCACCTTTAAGTGCTGGTTCACATATATGCTGATTGGATGTAGTTTGAACAGAATACAATGCACATGACATGTGAAATAACATTGCACCAGGCATATGTGAACAGGCACCATAGAAAGCACTGGCGGTGCGGATTCAGTGCAGATTGAAAAAAAGAGTCCTGTACGATTTCTGAGCAGTGCAGTCCAGTTCAGGTGCAGAGTACAGGCTATTGACGTCTATGGGAACCGTTTCTAAACTGCACATGTGAACAGGATAAAATCCTGACATGAACCTGATGTAAACCTGACATGAACTGCTGAACAACTGTGTCAATTAGCTGTGAAACCTGAGCTTCAGTCTAGCACAGCCATGTAAAGCAGTGTGCGTACAGTGAAGCACACAGACACAGCACTTAGTAAAACAGCACACAGTTAACCCTTTGATCGCCCCTCGTTAACCCCTTCCTGCCCAGTGTCATTAGTACAGTGTCAGTGCTTTTTATTAGCACTGATCACTGTATTGGTGTCACTGGGGATGTCAGTGACACCAAGTCAGTTCCCCCCAGTGTCAGAATGCCCACTGCAGTCCCGCAGTCACTGCCATTACTGGTAAAAAAAATCCCTGTATATATTCTGGGATTTTTTTTTTTTAAGTGCTATAACTTTCATGTAAATAAATTAATTTACACGTATTGGGATTTTTGTTTTAGCAAAGACGTCGCAGAATACATTTTGGCCTACATTTATGACAAAATTTTATTTCTAAAATTTTTTTTACTGGACATGTTTATTAGCAAAAAGTAAAAAATATTGTTTTTTCTCAAAATTGCCTGTGTGCTTTTTATTTTTTGTGCTATAAAAAAAAAGACCAACAATCAAATACCACTGAAATAAAGCTCTATTCATGGGAAAAAAAGACGTAAATTTAATTTGGGTGCAGCGTTACATGATCACGCAATTGTCAGAGTAGCGCAGTGACATAAAGCAAAAAATGGCCTGGTCAAGAAGGGGGGTAAATCCTTTGGAGGGCAAGTGGTTAAATACAAAAAAGGAGCACCTGATGTGCTGAATTGTGCACCACACTGCCGCCTAGCGCATCTGGCAACTCAGAGCTCCTGGAGTCACCAATTGCTGTGGCAGCTCTACGTTATGTGTGAATTCACCCTTACTGTTAGGTTTTACTTGCTGCCCTTGAATCTGCTTTGCATGAACCCTGTAACAGGTTTCTGGTAAAGGTTAGGCATAAGGGAGTAGGTGCAAAGTGTACTGACATACTATATATATTGCAGGGACCCTCAAGTGCCAAATAAGGTTTTCAGTGCTCCTACCCGCTACTCTGATTTGCTGCTGCGACTTTTAGCATAGCTATACAAATACTAACTTGTGAAAGTGATACGAATATGAATAGGACATTCAAGTTATCTATGCTTTGTATTGTACTATCCTATGCTATTACTTCTCATTTACACTAGTATGGATATTTTCCACAAGAGGTAGTAATATTTTTCACAAGAGGAGCAAACACAGAGCTGAATGTTTGCAAAAAGGACCATTCTAAGCTTTTGTACTGAATACATTTAAATGAGGTTAATGAGCTGACTTACATACAATGCGGGAATTCGTTTTTTTAACATTACGCTATTCTAATGAATCAAATAAGAAAATCATGGAAGTAAAAGAAAACTTTTAAGCTGTAGATACATTTTAAATGCCATTCTTGTACAAGTGTATAGCCATTTGCAAGACCTACTTTTGTGCTGAATGACTACTGGGTGCAACAGTATTTCTACATCTGTATGTCATCTTGTAAGGATGAATACACTTTAATCCATCTTACTCAGAGATGCTTTCATTATTTTATTAAATCTTCAAATATGCTTCAGCGGCCTTCAGCGAACCAAAATTGTATACGGAAAGCAAACTTTTCCAGTTCGCACAAATACCAAGAGACACATTAAATTACTCATGCAAACAAAGCAAAGAAAAATTATCTGGCTGAACAGACATACATATTTCAAGCAAAGAACAATCAGTCTCTGCTGGATAAATCTCAGTGAAAAGAAGATAAAATAGTGCACAGTTGAATGTATCTGTGACTCATTATGTAAGGAAGGGGGAAAAAAAGATGAATTTTGCATATAGATTACTTTGGAGAGCCCCAAACAAATCTCCTAGACAGTTTTTATAAGGTTGTATATCGTGCATTTGTAATGATATGAGGGATGTCCACTTCAAACATGTTAAGAAGCAAAACACAGTGATAAATAGTTTTGGCTTAAACAATTACTAAAAGGTCTTTAAAGGGAGACCTAGACAGAAGTTTCCTTTTAAAATACGGCATACAAAGAAAAGACAGGACATTTTAGCAGATTGCCAGCAAGAGTCAAAGAGGGATAGGGCAATTGAATTAAGACTTGCCCTATTTAGCTGTTCTTGCAGTAATTATTTATGACTATATGATATATGAGTGTACTTTCCAATGATTGCCAAAATGATTTCCACAACATATGCCTTTTATGAATAGAGTTATCATAGGGAGGAGTCATTGTTTTCTACTGGCCAATAATTAAATGCATACTAATGATTTAGTAGGCCTTTCTAAACAATTAGGATTGGGTGTTAGACAAAAAATAACTTGTGGAATTGCTTTATTTTCATTCTTTTTGAATCTGCAGCTTTCCTTAAAAAAAAATACCAGGTAAACCTATCATGATGATTGGTGCTGTTACAGATTGAGACCCAACTGCTCCTGCATGGTCACAAGAGCCCCCAATTGAGACTTCAAACATTTGTGAAAGAATGGGTCACTTTCAGGAGCTCAGTGAATTCAAATGTGGTTCCGGGATAGGTTGCCACCTGTGCAATAGGTCCATCCATGAAATTTCCTTGCTACTAAATATTCCACGGTCAACTGTTAGTGGTATTAGGATGAAGTGGAAGCAACTGGAAACAACAGCAACTCTGTCATTTACGTGGCCTACCACTTCGTGCCTGAGAGTGGGGTCAGCACATGCTGAAGCGCACAGCGTGCAGAAGTCACCAACTGTCTGCAGAGTCAATAGCTAAAGGCCTCCAAACTTCATGTGGCCTTCAGATGAGCACAACAACAGTGTGTAGGGATCTTCATAAAATGGGTTTCCATGGCCAAGCAGCTGCATCCAAGCCTTACATCACCAATTGCAATGCAAAGTGTCGGATGCAGTGGTGTAAAGCACGCTGCCACTGGACTCTAGAGCAGTGGAAACGTGTTCTCTGGAGGGATCAATCACGCTTCTCTGTCTGGCAATCCGATGAGAGTGTCTGGGATTGGCGGTTGCCAGGAGAATGGTACTTGTCTGACTGCATTGTGCCAAGTGTAAAGTTTAGTGGAGGGGGATTGTGGTGTGGGGTTGTTTTTCAGGGGTTGGGCTTGGCCCCTTAGTTCCAATGAAGGAAACTCTAAAGACACCAGCATACGAAGACATTTTGGACAATTTAATGCTCCCAACTTTGTGGGAACAGTTTGGGATGAATTAAAGTTCCTCCACCCCAAACTCACTCATCCATGTCTTTGTGCACCAGTGCACAAAGCAAGGTTCATAGTCATGTTGGAACAGGAAGGGGTCATCCCCAAAGGTGTTCTATTGGGTTGAGGTCGAGTGGAGACTGCGAGCCAGGCCTTCTCGTCCGACATCAGTGCCTGACCTCACAAATGTACGTCTGTGTGTACACACTCCTAAACCGTGTGTACACACTTCTAAACCTTGTGGACAGCCTTCCCAGAAAAGTTGAAGCTGTTATAGCTGCAAAGGGTGGACCAACTCAATATTGAACCCCACGGACTAAGACTCAGAAGTCATTAAAGTTCATGTGCGTGTAAAGACAGGTGTCTCAATTATTTTGGCAATATAGTGTATACCCATCCAATGTACAAGCAGGTATTATCAGCAAAGAGCCCAACAATAGTCCAAGTGGATTTGTGCACATATACCAGCTATATATAGTTATTCATAAAGTTACCTCCAGATCAATGTGGCAGGAAAGTTCACTTGCAGGGGCCCCTGGAGAATGATCATGATGCTGTATCCATCTTTGCATCAGAGAAAAGGTCAGTGGTAATAGAGATATCTTCCAGCCACTATCCAACCAGCTTGGAACACCGATTTCCACCAGCAGAAACCATGGTGTTGTTATACATGTCATTTATTTTTGTTTATTTTAGTTTTTGCACTAATCATTTGCATGTGAGCACAGCAGGAATTGTTTATAATGTTTGACTTGTGCTGTTTTTGGAGGATTTAGGCCAGGCATGCTCCTAAATCCTAGTTTTGAAGGCCTGGTAAAGTGGTCAGGCCAACCCATAAATATGGGAGAGTCAGGCTGGAAGGGGAGTCAGGTGGAAGATGGGAGTGCTGAGGAGGCTGTGGTAGGCCTGGGAGGGGTCCCGTAGGCCCATTCAGCATTACAGTATGAACAGGATCAAGGCCTGGGAGCAGTGGAAACAAAGGGGACAAAGTGAGTACATCAGCACACACAGGGATTTACAAGGAGAGAAACTGCTATTGTACATGTAGCAAGCTTTCAAAGGACAATTTGAACTTAATCTTTAACCTTGTCTTGGGAGATCTTCAGAACAGCCAGGAGGGTTGGCAGTGTCTGCAGACTGTGGAGTTGGGAGCCATTTCTACAGGGGAAAGGAGATACTTCTGCATGTAGTTGCAACAACCTAAGCTAACTTTCAGAGGGGCTGAGAGTCCCTAGCCCATAAGGGGCTGTTGCCACTGATCCGCAAAGACTGACAGATCCTGGACTGTTCTTTTCCTTGAATACTGTTTCTGTAAAAGGAAGGAAGTTGTCCTCATGCTTTGATTTAGTCAAGTTGGGCATCCCAAGATCCCTATTACCATATCCAAGTTATTTCCCCTACAAAAATAATAAAAAAATAACAAATTCAGTCTGTTCACTGACTTTGGATGCATGTGTAGAAAATGCGTGTTGCCTGGCTGTGCAGAGCTTAGGGGGACCTAGAAACACAGTGGCCCTCAAGAAGGTAGCGTTAGAACTTAATAAAAGATGTTTATTGCATTTCCCTCATCTGTTGTTTTTTGTTTAAATTGTCCACAGTCCTTGTTTGCAGTCATCCCTTGAATTACTAAAAGACCCTGATATAGTGAAGGCTGCAACAATGGTACGATAGAGTGGGATAAATGGTGATTTGGTTAATAAAAAATGTGATTTTTGTGATTGTAATTAACCAAGATAAAAGATTGGTCCCAAGGAAAAATGATGATCCTGATTGATGTTTAAAATCTTCATTATGCTATTCAAAAAAATAAAAAAAAATTTAAATTCTGAACCATTTCATTTCAGATCACTTAAGTGGCCCACGCTCTTTAAAACGTTGAGTACCCCTGATTTTATTTTTTTATTTAAATATTTATTAATTTTCCATATAAAATACATATTCCATCATTACTCTCATATAACATACAAAACCATCATTTATATCCCTTTATCTTTATTCCCATTGCCCCCCCACCGCCTGTCTAATACCCCCCCACCCTAAAAACCTACCCCCGCCCCACCCATAAAACCACCCACTCTTCATTTCTCCATTACATCTTTTCTTAAGTATTTTCACATATCCCACTCTACTGCTTCATATATTTCACCTTGGACACAAAATCTTCCCATTTTCCCCACCTCCTATAATATAACCCCATCTTGTCTTCTTGCATATAATACAGTTTCTCCATTCTACATATCTGGTTCACGCTTTCCACCCAATCCTCTTCTTTCGGCACCTCTGAGCTATGCCAAAACTTAGGTATCAGACCCTTTGCCGCATTCAGATAATACCATATACCTGAATCCTTGTATTTGTTCACTGATAGTTCTGTACTATGTAATAGACACAACTCTGGGATAATATCTGGGATAAAGATAGGATTGGATCCAATCAAATGAACCATTGTCTCCCAAAAACCTTGAATCTTTGGGCACTCCCACCATATGTGATATAACGTACCTTTCTTTCCACACCCCGTCCAACACTCCAGTGTATTCTCCCCATTCATCTTATGTTCAACGTTCCGTGTAATGTGCCATCTTGTTAAACACTTATAATTTACCTCCACCTCTCTCATGCTTATATTCTTGTGTGTTAGTCTATATATTTTCATTTGTTCGTCTTCATCTATCTCTATTCCCAAATCCCTTTCCCATTTTACTATATACATTGGCTTTGCGTGTGTGTCTAACTCAGTGAGAATTTTATAAACTTTTGCCGTGCCCCGTTTCCCATCTCCACGTGATTCCAACAGCCTCTCAAACAAATTCCAATCCTTTCTCACTCTCAAAGGTTTTGGAAGATTCCCAACAAAGTGTTTCAATTGGTGGTATCTCCACTCATCTATCTTAAGGATTTGAAAAAAGACAAAAGGGAACTTTTCATTAAGTGTTCTCAATTCCTGCCCTTCTATAACATCCCTCAATTAAATATCCTCCTTTTTAAACCATTTTTCTGTGCTCTCTTCCCTACCTGGAGGGAAAAACTCTGTGTTCCTCAGTGACATTAATTGTGAATTAAAATCCCATTTCATAAGCTTGTGCAGTTTATACATTAAATGTTTTAAAGGTTTGGGATAAACACTCATGGTATCTTTTAATCCTCTATATTGTGCTGGTACCCATATGATTTTACTCAAGTTAACTCCGCTTAATTCATTTTCAATCTTGACCCATCTTTTCCCCTCTGGATTGTGTGTCCAGTCATAAATTCTTGCTAGAACTACTGCTCTATAATACCTCTTAAAGAGAAGGAAGGATTGGGAGTGCCAGATATTATTTCTACTCAACAAATCATAAGATATTCTAGGTTTTTTATTTTTCCATATATCTTGTTAACATCTTTTTAATTACCTTGAAAAAACCTCCGGAAGTTTAATTGGGATCATCTGGAATTTATACAGGATTTTCGGTACTATTACCATTTTTCTCAGATTTATGCGACCTATCCAGGACGGGTTACCTCCTCCCAATTTCTTTAATTCCTCCTTAATCTCATTTAAAAGTGAGATATAATTTGATTTATACAAGTTTGTATATGAAGCAGTGAGTTTAACCCCTAGATATTTTATCTCTCTATCTTTCCATATAAAAGGGAATTCTTTTTGTATCTTTTCTTTTTCACTATTTGGAAGATTTACATTTTAGATCTCAGTTTTTGTTGGGTTGATTTTCAAATTTGATAGCTCTCCATAATCCTTTAAGCTCTTCATTAAATTTGGGAGTGTTATCCTAGGGTTTCCCACATAGAAAAAATATGGACATAAAAGGAATACAGATAGGAGGAATTGAACATAAAGTGGCAGCCTTTGCGGATGACCTGTTGTTCTAATTGTTGCCAGTAGAGGTTCCAATGACAATACATACAACAATGGGGACAGTGGGCATCCCTGTCTTGTTCCATTTGACATCCCAATAGGTTCCAACCTCTCTCCATTAACCAAAATAACCACGGAAGGCTCTCTATACAATTTTCCTATCCACTCTCTCATTCTAACTCCCAGTCCTAGAGTCTCCAGAGTGTCCATTATGAAGCTCCAATCTACTCTATCGAATGCCTTTTCAGCATCGATTGTTGCTTATCCAGAAAGTTTGAAAGCACCACCGCTGGAGTTTTCCCCTTCCTAAATTCTCAACCCATTGTCTCTACCCTCTCT
The DNA here is from genome assembly GCF_062004578.1 of Staurois parvus. Classification (NCBI taxonomy): domain Eukaryota; kingdom Metazoa; phylum Chordata; class Amphibia; order Anura; family Ranidae; genus Staurois; species Staurois parvus. The sequence goes on from NW_028318157.1 coordinate 2,869,541, forward strand.
CCCTGGTACAAATTCAACCTGGTCCCCCTGGATCCATTCTGGCATTAAATCTTTCAGTCTATTTGCTAAAACCTTTGCATATAACTTAGTGTCTATGTTCAAAAGTGAGATTGGTCTATAGATAGAGCACTGAGAAGCATCCTTTCCTTCATTTTGAATAAGCACCACATGGGCCTGCAAAGATTCCCACCTCATCTCCATATCCCCACCCAGGGCGTTCATATATTTCTTCAATTTAGGTATTATCAAATCACTATTTTTTATAGTACCTCACAGTATATCCATCTGGGCCTGGACTTTTCCCCGTCATGGTACTCTTTAGTGATAGTTTTATTTCCTCCTGCGTAATTTCTAAATCAAGGGAATTCAGCTGATCTTCACTTAACTTTGATAGTCCTGCGTTTTTTGGATATACCCTTCTTTTTTCTCTACTTGAATTTCCACTTTTATTTACTTAATCCTGGGAAGTTATATTATATAGCTTGTTATAGTATTCCTTGAACACCTTGGCGATCTCTTTAGTAGAATAAACCATTTCTCCCTTGGGGTTTCCTATTATTTCTATATAATTCCTGTTTTTCTTTTTCCTCAAGGCTCTCATTAAATATTTTCCTGGTCTTTCACCCCATCTATACCTCTCACTTGCCACTTTATTAAAAACTCTTCTCCTCTCCTCTTCCATCAGTATCTCTAGTTCTTCTTTTTTTATTACCTTCTGTCTTATCTCTTTTGTTATTCTATTTTTATGTATCTACTCCAGGTCAAATATTTCTTTTAACGACCCATTAAGTTTCTCTCTTCTTTCCCTTTTCTTTTTTGCCCTGGACGCGATTAATATACCTCTTATGTAGGCCTTATGGGACTCCCATAATGTAGCCACCGACACTTCCCCTGTCTCATTCTCCTGAAAAAATCTTTCAATCTCTTCCCTAATTTTCTGATCAATCTCCTGATCCAGGAGAAGAGCCTTGTTAAACTTCCATCCTATACCACCTGTCAACCGCCTCCCCCACCCTAATTTCAATGTAACAGGGGCATGGTCTGAGAGAGACATTGCCTCTATTTCTACTTTAGCCATCATCTCTATAAGTTGATGTACTCGAGATTTGACTATATATTGGTTGATCATCTTGTGTGCATTAGAGAAGAAGGTATAGTCTCTCTTTTTCCCATGTATTACTCTCCAAATATCCACCAGTTGGCACTCGTGCATCACCTTCTTTAAAGTTCTCAGAGACCTACCTCCCTCTCGCTGCGCAGAATAGGTTGTGTCCATTTGTGGATCCATACAGAAATTCAGGTTCCCTGCCACTATCCAACGTCTCTTTTTAAAGGCCATCAGTTTGCTCAAAATACCTTTCAAATATAACTCTGGCCTCTTATTTGGGCAATAAATATTCGCAATTGTACATTCCATTTCTTGCAATCTACCTCTCAAAAACACAAATCTCCCCTCAGGATCTACCTCTCAAAAACACAAATCTCCCCTCAGGATCTACCTCTCAAAAACACAAATCTCCCCTCAGGATCTATTTCTCTCTCCTCCAGCTCCAGCCTTATGTTTTTTGCAAACCCTATTGCTACTCCCTTAGCTCTCTTAATGGGGGAATCTGCAAAATACCATATTGGGTAATTTCTAGAGTTCAACTTAATATTTGACTTAATCTCAAGATGTGTCTCCTGCAAAAAGACCACTGAAGCTTCTCTATGTTTCAACTCCTTGAATAGCTAAAATCTCTCCCCAGGACAATTCAACCCATTTAATTTACATTATATGTTATAAACCGTAAATCTTCCATACTTCTTGTATCTCTTTTTTTCTCCTCAATTTCCTCTTTTCCACCAATTCCCTTATACTTCCCTTCCTTATGTAGAGTGTTAACTTTAATACCCCTTCCCTGTTCCCTCCTACCCACCCTCCCCTATTACACCCTTCCCATCCCACTCCCCACCCCTCCCAATACCCACCCCCCTACCAGTCTGCTATTCTTTTCCCAAACCATTCCCCCCCACCCAATACCCCTCCTTTTTCCTACCCCCCCCCTCCCTCCCCCTTCCCTTCATCCCCCCTCCATTTTTTAGGCTTGTAGTTTGCCTATAAATCTTTTGAGGGTCCAGACCCACCCTAGATTTACTACCTTGGGGTTGAACTCTACCCATGAACGGCCTCCCCTACTTCCCACCACCCCAGATGCCCCAGATCTATCTAATAAATTCTAAATGGTTCCAACAAGTTTTAAGACCCCCCAAAGGAGCTACCTCATAAGGAAAAAAGGAGAAAAAAAAACCCCCGTCTCCATCTCTCCCCTCCCTCCATCCCCTATCTCCTTCTTCTAACTAACTGCCAATCTTCCTTTCCTCTAGCTCCATAATCTCCTTCTTTATCCTCCCAACCAGGATTCTCTATAATTTGTAAGTCAAGTCTGTCACAGAAGTCTCTTAAATACTCCGGGAATCTCAAATAAGCTGTAACTCCAGTCTTCCATCCTATTAGACACTCTGGAATACCCCATTTATAGTGCACGTTTTGTTTTTTCATCTGCTTTAACAGGGGTTACAAAGATCTTCTTCTCCATAATGTCTCTGATGTTAAATCTGCAAAAATCTGTATATTCATTTCTCCATATTTAATAATTGATCTTCCCTTAATCTTTCTCCATATCTCTTCTTTATCTCCCAGATTCTGGAATTGGACAATTATATCTCTCGGTTTCTCTTTTCCACTTCCTTGTTGAATCTTTCCAATTCTAAAAACCCCTTCCAGGTTAACCAGTTCTGTTTCTGGTCTATTCATTATGGCATTTAAATTTTTACAGACAAGGCCTCGTATTTCCTCTCCCTTTACAAGCTCTGGAACTCCTCTTACCCTAAGATTTTTCCTCCTCTCTCTGTTCTCTTGTACCTCCATCTTGTAAAGAGCTTTTTTTTTTGCTTTTGTTTTTTTGTCCTTTTTTCTAAACCGGAGATAAATTGGTCATGATTTTTAATTCTTTCCTCCGTCTCCTCCATCCTCAATACCATATGCCCCAAGTCACTCTGTATAGTTGTCAGTTCTTTGTTTTATTGTTTTTTCTAAATTTGTAAACATATCTGCCATCTCTTTCTTATTTGGTATTTGTAGTTCGCGTTCCGGTTCTCTCCTTTCCAAATTTTCTGTTCCTTGTTGGCTATTATATTTTGTTCCCAGGGAGAGTCTAGGGCTAGCATCCAAGCTCATTTCCAGTTCACTTTTTTCACCAATACCTTGAGATCTTTCTGGAGTCACATTTCCTTGGGACGTATACTTTTTTATCGTACCAGTTTGAGACCCCTTTAGCCCACTACTTTTTACATTTTTATTCTTCATCTCTTCTGTGCATCTTATTTTCTTTAATTCAATGTGGTTCCTGTATTTAGGAGTGCAAGCCAGGGACCCAAATTTTACTCCACACTTATTATCCACTTTTTTCACAATATTCTCCTTCTTCTTCTTCTGGGACTGCTAATTCCTCCTTGTCCCCTTCAATCCTCCAGAAAAAATGAGGAAGGGTTGTAACAGCGCAAACACTGCAAAGTCCTGGGAAATGGTAGTATGGGTGATGGTGGTATTAGTGGCTACTGTATGAAGAGCGTAGGATTCCGTGTGGCACTGAGGGCAAGGCTTCCAAATAAGCTGTAGCAACTTCTGTAGATGAGAAAAAGGAGAGAAGCGCCTCTAAGTGCAATAAGTCTTTTAATTCAAGTCTAAATGTAGAAGCACTCACATGTGTGAAGTAATCATAAGCATAAAAACCGTGGTTAACAATCGTTATCGGTGGGGTGGTAACCCGGGTGAAGAGCCGTCATCTCTCTGCGATGTGGGGAGGTCAGCTCTCGGCTGGAACAGCGTGGTGGCTGGAGGGGGAACAGCGGTGAGGCCAGCCTTCATGCACGTCCTCCCTCAGAGCCGGATGGAACGCACGCTGGAACGTAGCGGCGGCGTGGCCGTGATGACGTCAGATCCCAGGGTGCACTGCGACGCGTTTCGGAGCATGCACTGGCCGTGGAAGGCGAAAGTGCACTCCTTTTTCAAGCAGGGGGAGGTGGATGAACAGGGGTGAATATATAGGGAACGTGAGTCTAATTGATCAATTAACCAATTAACCAGTGATTGACCATTGCTGTCAGGTGAATAGTGTAAAGTCATGGATGTTAACTGGGGGGTAAAAGGAAACCAAATGGAAAAAAGAGAGGATGTAATAAATAAGAAAACGGAAGACGAAAGAAAAAAAAAAAAAAAATTATGTTCTGGGAGATTAGTGGGGTAAAATGTTCACCTTGCAGCACTGGCACATCAATTATGTAACAGTAGTGAGCAGATATTTAGTGGTAATACAGCATGATTGCAAGATGATACAGAATGATTGCAAGATGATAAACATATTGGTAATAATACATGCAGATGACATTATAAAAAGTAAATTACATTGTAAAAAATTGTAAAAAATAGAATAAAATATAAATAATGAACAAGAGGTTATAAATAATAAACTAAAAATTGGATTAAAAAAAAAAAATTCGATAAAAAATTCGATTAAAAAATTCTAATAAAGAAATTCCTAGACAAAGGTTACCCACACAAGCTAGTAGATGAGGCCCACTCCTTCTACCACAAGGGTAGACCCCAAACACACAATAACACACAGCCTCCCAACCAGGTCAGATTTATAACCAAATTCCACAACAACTTTCACAAAATGGAGTCTATCATCAATAGACATTGGCCGATACTACTACAGGATCCACATTTAATAGACATCTTAGATAAAAAACCAAAATACACCTACCGCAAAGCCATCAACCTTAAAAACAAGATTGCCCCCAGCAAATACAACCCACCCACCAACACACTCAACACAATCTGCCTCATACCCATTGTCGGCATGTATAGATGCAACAAAGCGCTATGCAAAACTTGCCAATTCGTTAAACACGGACAAAAAAACTTCACCACAAAAGGAAAAACCTATTCATTCAAAGAATTTTACAACTGCTCCACTGATCATGTGATCTATTGTATATCCTGCCCTTGCGGCCTCCTATATGTGGGACGAACCATCAGACCCCTCCGCGCCAGGTTTGGCGAGCACAGACGTCTTATTGAAGATGGTAAAGACAAACATAGCGTCCCCCGCCACTTCCTTGAATATCACCAAAAATCCACTGATGGCCTACAAGTATGGGTCTTAGAATCCATACACAACAATCTCTGAGTCTGATCGTTTCAAAAAACTCTGTTCACAAGAAACTTATTGGATATTTACATTAGATACATTGTCCCCAGGCGGACTCAACGAGGAATTAGACATTAATACTATACTATAAACACTACAATCTCCCATTCACAGCCACTCAACACTCACAATGATACTTCCCCCCCCCCTTTCTTTATAAAAATTTTTTTTTTTTTAATCGAATTTTTTAATCAAATTTTTTATCTTTTTTTTTTTTTTTTTTTTTAATCCAATTTTTAGTTTATTATTTATAACCTCTTGTTCATTATTTGTATTTTATTCTATTTTTTACAATGTAATTTACTTTTTATAATGTCATCTGCATGTATTATTACCAATATGTTTATCATCTTGCAATCATGCTGTATCATCTTGCAATCATGCTGTATTACCACTAAATATCTGCTCACTACTGTTACATAATTGATGTGCCAGTGCTGCAAGGTGAAGATTTTACCCCACTAATCTCCCAGAACATAATTTTTTTTTTTTTTTTTTTCGTCTTCCGTTTTCTTATTTATTACATCCTCTCTTTTTTCCATTTGGTTTCCTTTTACCCCCCAGTTAACATCCATGACTTTACACTATTCACCTGACAGCAATGGTCAATCACTGGTTAATTGGTTAATTGATCAATTAGACTCACGTTCCCTATATATTCACCCCTGTTAATCCACCTCCCCCTGCTTGAAAAAGGAGTGCACTTTTGCCTTCCACGGCCAGTGCATGCTCCGAAACGCGTCGCAGTGCACCCTGGGATCTGACGTCATCACGGCCACGCCGCCGCTACGTTCCAGCGTGCGTTCCATCCGGCTCTGAGGGAGGACGTGCATGAAGGCTGACCTCACCGCTGTTCCCCCTCCAGCCACCACGCTGTTCCAGCCGAGAGCTGACCTCCCCACATTGCAGAGAGATGACGGCTCTTCACCTGGGTTACCACCCCACCGATAACGATTGTTAACCACGGTTTTTATGCTTATGATTACTTCACACATGTGAGTGTTTCTACATTTAGACTTGAATTAAAAGACTTATTGCATTTAGAGGCGCTTCTCTCCTTTTTCTCCCCTTCAATCCTCCCCAGGGAATCCCCCCTCACATATCTTCTTTTCCCTTTAAACTAACAGTCACTGTTTAAGTAATATTGGCCAACTAAAGCTGCTCACACTCACCCTCTGCTTGCTTTTTCTTCTCTTGAGACAGCTCCAGGCCACCAGCAGCAAAACAAAGACTTCAGTTGCTCTCTTCAGGGGGATTCCTCTGGGTCTTTTCTTCTTCCAGTCTCACTCCTCTTTATGTGTACATTATTCCCAGGGGAGCAGGCTGTCCATTAGGGATATTGCTCATGTGCTGGGGGGGGGGTAGTGAGCCGGTGTCTTTCCTCTCACCTCGGACGCCAGCCGGCTTTTCCCCTACCCAGTACTCCTCCACGGCTGACCACGTGGTCACGCCGCATCTCCTTTCCAGCAGCCCCGCACGCAAAGCCGGACATCCTCTCGTGAGCCTCCAACAAGCACCGATGTCACCGTCCGCCCTCTCCACCACTCTCAGGACCACCAACTCTGCTCCGGGCCCTGCCGCTCTCAGGTAGGTCCCCGGTTTACACCCCTTCAGGCATCTGGGGCAATGTGGAGATCTCGGAGAGCAACCGCTCTGTGCTCTCCTATGCCGCCATAGTTAGGCTCCGAGTACCCCTGATTTATGGTCTCTCCAAGCTGGTTGCCTCACAGATCAGTTCTAGTTTGGGCTAAAGAAGAGCTCCAGTCAGCAGCTACAAAAACTGTAGCTGCTAACTTAGAAAACAGCCACTCACCTGTCCCATCATCCAGTGGTATACTCACAGCAGCCGGTTTTCACCAGCCTTCCTCGTTCTCCGGTATCTTAAGTGTAGGCAGCTTGCTGCTCCTGTCACGTGTCCCCAAAGACTACGGGGGGGGGGATATTGCAGCAGACGTGGGAGTGGGTACTTGTCAAAATAGAGTACTGCTCACACCCTCCGCTCCCCAAAAGGTGCCAATTCCTCACAGGGAGCTGGACCAGTACTTAAAGCAGAGCTCCACCTAAAAGGGGAGGTTCCACTTTAAGTTTGGATCTGCTAATATCATTAATCAGTGAACAATTCTACCTATTTACTCACTTTCTGTATGTTTCAAGGTTTTTGAGGTCTCAAGCTGCATAGTGCTGACTCTCTAGTAATCGGCAAGGGTTCAGTGTATGTTTACATTTATTCAAAACAAAAATTGCATACTTTCATGTCAACTTACTGTATAACAGCCAGGGGTGTAAGGAGGGGGCACTGTGCAGAAGATGGCAAGACTGCAAAGGAGCTGCTCTAGTGTTCAGCTGCTGTCAGCGAGACCGGACCTGCAGCCACAGATGAAAGTCAATGGCGTCTCAGAGGACTGAGACTCCACCAACTTTCCACTATGGCCCTTGCTGTTTACTCTCATGTCTATGGTTGGATCGTATCCCATATCTTGTGCTAGGAGCAGCATGATCACAATTTTGAACTTGCCCCCCATTTATGTGAACTAATGGGAGTTTTTCTGATGGACTAACATTCCAGAGCGCTGGACTATACTACATGCCGCCTATAGAGTGTATTGCTGTTTAAATCATATGGGAAGCTCCTGCTACATCATGGGGGGTTTGATTTCCTAGTTTTATCCATGACAGTATGGTGTAGAAGTAAATCACAACCCCCCCTTTTTAAGCACTACCTGAGTTCTTTGTAAATATGGACATTATAGGATGAACTGGTAATGAGCACCAGTGCGAGCTTACTCCCATGGTTCCTGCAGGGGGAAAGCAATGACCACCATCCAATAAAGAGGCACCAAATGTCTCAGACATTATTCAAACATTCACACAACAAGTGATAGCATTTACTTGAGCTTCACTGATTTTCTCAAGATTTATAAGGTCATCAAAAGAAGAATTGAATATTCACTCTTCTGTGACAAACTGGGAGCCAGGAGGACATACTAAAGAGTGGCACTACCTCTACTGCAAGTGAACATAAATTAGCAAGAAGCAGACACTACACTGTCATAAATATTCAGACAGGGACATCTCCGAGAGTAAACTAATTACTGCAGTGTGCTGGGAGCCACCTGACCAAGAAAACAACTGAACTGTGGAAGCATTAAGCAAATAAAAAAGCATGTAAAAGCACTAGAGTGGTAGTAATGAGAAATTTTAATAACACATACACTGGAGCTGGATACATTAAGTGACGAATATGTTTCTGGGTGAAGGACTGTTTTTCAACTCTGCAAAAATGCGAACGCAGAATATTTGTTCCTGTAGATGCACCTCTGTTTAACAGAAGACAGAACGGTAAGAAAGAAAAATAGGGAAAGAGAGAGAAAAACACAGTGATCTGATTATTGTATTGATTGTTAACCTATTCACTACCAATTCAAAAAAGTAGCAATTTAGTACAAAGACTTTTGATGGATTTATTTTAAAAACAGTTAAAATATCATTAAAATTATTGTACTCATTTAGGAAAACAGAAGATTATTAGCATGCTGTAAATCAGAAAAACGTGCATATTTTTATATGAACTGTGTGAAACTTTATAGTGTGTAAAATGTATTCAAAAAATGTATACAGAAAGAAAAGCAGCAGTTGTAGTAAAGCTGGTTGTTGAGTTTCAAATCATTCATAGGTTATTGCTTTTTGTTTTACTACATTAATTTTTGGCAGTGTTCCTGGATTATTCAAACACTTGCAGCCTTATGCCATCTGCGTTGATTGTTCTCAGTGACACTAAACTACAATACCTAAAATCAGAGCGATAAACCTGTGACCAATACTACAAAATACTGTGCCAATAACAAAATATGGCTTTCCAATTACAAGCAGATTCTTGCTACCATTCCCCAAAATAACAAATGAAATTTGATTGGCTGGTATGTTGTACACCTCTTTCTCAATTTTTAGAGAATGCCTCTTACATCAAGAAGAGACAACCTAAAATGAAGTTGAAGGGACTGTTTTGCCAACCAACAGATTGGCCTAAAATAAACACTTACTTGCAGTTAGGTGGTAATCAGACTGAGTGAACCATAAGGTGTCCCACATTAAGCTAAAGGACAAGTGTTGAAATATATGAATGTGCACCTTTACAGACGTTTTCTCTGTAAACAGAAATGTACCTTCATCTGCTAAGATGCATACAATTTTTATCCATAGCACAAAAGGACAATAGAATGCTCACATCAAAGACTGTGTTTAGACTTTATCGAACCCTATGTACACCTGAATTAGTAGGCAATTCTGTATTCTTTGGATCACTTTAGTAAAAATGGTTTCTAGAATGCACTATTGGAAGCAGCACTGGGTCTGCTTTATTTGCAGAACTACATAACTATAGAGACTAGCAAACACAAGAGAGGAGAGACATTTTATATTTGTTGAGCTCCAAAAGGCCTGCTGACTCTCTTGAACATACTGTATCATGCACCTGTTCCCTCTCTTGCTGAATTTGGCCATTTTTGTCAACAGTAGATACAGGATAGAAATATAATAAACAAAAAGGTGAAGGCTTGCTACTGCCTCCTTCGATACTACTGTCCTAAGCACTGTGCCTACCCATGCCCTATGGTAAATACAGCCCTGACCACACAGCATCAGATTGAACAGATGTCAGAAAAAAATAACACAAATATTGAATGAAGGAAATTCAGCTTTATTTGGTGGTAGATGTTCTTAATTTTTTTTACTTAAATTAGGTTTTAGAATCCATTATCCCATAGTTGTAACATTTACAGATCCTAATTAAAATTTCAATTACAAAAACAATTTAAAAGGACAATGCCTATGTTCCAAAGTAGACAAGCCTTTGCTCAGTTTCTGACATAGGGTAAAAGAAAAAGGAATGAACATGTATGATATAACAACACATTAATTATAATATACTGCGTTTTTATAGCCCAAAGATATTCTTCAAATAAGAAATCTGAAAGTGCTACATAATATGGTCTTTAGAAGGCTATACAAAAAATGCTTTGTTACTTCTTATCAGACTTAGCAGTACTATTAAAATAATTCCTCCAAATGTTCAACTGATTGTAAAAAGAATCCATTGTGAGTGTAATCTTCAATAATAACATATTTAAAGGCCTGTTTATAAGATTCCAAAAAAGTTTTTTCTTCTCCAGTAATTTACTACAATTTACTAGTCATTATTACTGCATGCAGTTTCAACACTTTCTAAATAGTAAAAATAACTATCATTGTAGAAAATGGGGGAAAAATGGAGAAATGGTTTTCACCAGATGTAATCCATCATTTATAATGAGTTTAGGTTAAGTAAAGATCAGTACCAGTCTTATCTCAATGGTGCAAAATAAATAATACAAGTCTTTATAGAATGGCTTTCTAGATACAACTGAATTAATCATTTTAATGGGCACAGTTTGTCTGATTTCCTTATACTGCAATATATTACAACTAAACACCAAGAACTGTATTGTTCTGGAGGGATAAAGTAGTAATTGACCCTTCAGAGGTATCATGCTTAGCTTTGTAAGTGTAAAAGTTGAATGGCACAACATAGTGTTGGCTAGGCCTAAAGTCAAAGCCATGTGTACATTCTGGGACGAAGACCCAAGAGGACTGAACAAGGGTCAAAACTAAAGCATTAAAGGAGGTTACTTGCAGGGAAAGCAGGTTGAATCTACTTCAGTTACATTGTTAGCATGGCTACTTTTCAAGCTATACCACTTACACTTTACTGACAAATTAAGGCCCAATGCAAAAGGTCAATAATATGGAGCAATGAGTTGTGATATGTACAGATCTTCTGCACGTCTCATAGAGACGTGCAGGAGACATCTGCACATACATAGAACCAAAATATATACAGGTGCATCTCAATAAATTAGAATATCATCAAAAAGTACATTTATTTCAGTAATTCAATTCAAAAAGTGAAACTCATAATATACTGTATCAATGTGTGTGTAATGAATCTATATATTTCAAGCATTTTTCTTTTGTGATGATCATCGCTTACAGCTAGTGAAAACCCAAAATTCAGGATAACTAATGAATGAATATGATGAATAAAAAAAAGGGTTTTTAATACAGAAATATTGGCTTACTGAAAACTATGTCCATGTACAGTATAGTATGCACTCAATACTTGGTTGGGGCTTGTTTTGCATAAATTACTGCATCAATGCAGCGTGGTATGGACGCGCTCAGCCTGTGGCACTGGTGAGGTGTTATGGAAGCCCAGGTTGCTTTGATAGCGGCCTTCACCTGCTCTGCATTGTTGGGTCTGGTGTCTCATCTTCCTCTTGACAAAAGCCCACAGATTCTCTATAGGGTTTAGATCAGGCGAGTTTGCTGGCCAATCACGCATAGTGATAGCATGTTCATTAAACCAGGTATTGATACTTTTGGCAGTGTGGGCAGGTCCTGCTGGAAAATAAAATCAGCATCTCCATAAAGCTGGTCAGCAGAGGGAAGCATGAAGTGCTCTAGAATTTCCTGGTAGAGGGCTGCGCTAACTTTGGACTAGATAAAACACAGTGGACCAACACCAGCAGGTGACATGGCTCCCCAAATCATCACTGAATATGGAAACTTCACGCTGGACCTCATGTAACTTGGATTCTATGCCTCTCCACTCTTCCTCCAGACTCTGGGACCTTGATTTCCAAATGAAATGCAAAATTTACTTTAATCTGAAAAGAGGACTTTGGACCACTGAGCAACAGTCCAGTCCTTTTTCTTCTTAGCCCAGGTAAGACGCTTCTGACATTGCCTTTGGTTCAGGAGTGGCTTGACACAAGGAATGCGACAGTTGGTGCTTCAAGAGCCACCACACAAAGGCATATCCAGGACATAGGCTACGCCTTTGTGTGGTGGCTCTTGAAACACCAACACCAGCCGTAGTCCACTCCTTGTGAATCTTCCCAAAATTCTTGAATGGCCTTTGCTTCACAATCCTCTCAAGGCTGCGGTTAGCCCTGTTGCTTGTGCACTTTTTTTCCACCACACTTTTTCTTTTTTTTTTTTTATTCCAAACACGTTTAACTTTTTCCTTTCATTCAACTTTCTATTAATATGCTTGGATACAACACTCTGTGAACAGCCAGCTTCTTTAGCAATGTCCTTTTGTGACTTACCCTTGTTGTGGAGGGTGTCAATGACTGCTGACTTGACAATAGTTCAGAAGACAGTCTCCCCTTGATTGTGTAACCTACTGAGAGACCATTTAAAGGCTCAGAAAACCTTTACAGTTATTTTGAGTTAATTAGTTGATTAGAGTGTGACACCAAGAGTTTACAATATTGAACTTTCACAATATTTTAATTTTCTGAGATAATGAATTTTGGGTTTTGACTAGCTGTAAACCATAATCATCAAAATTAAAAGAAAGAAATGCTTAAAATATATCACTCTGTGTGTAATGAATCTATAAAAAATATACGATTTTTACTTTTTGAATTGAATTACTGAAAAAACAGTACTGATTAAGCCTATTATGATTAGAGATGAGCGAAGAAATGAAAAATTCGATTCGACTGATTCGGCGAATTCGTGGACAATATTCGATTCGAGTCGAATAAATTCGCTGTGAATTTAACTTAAAAAAGGGTGTTTCTAGGCTTCAGAGAGACTTAATATTAGTGCAGAACACTGTACCTTTAATTTAAATGCCCTTGGAGTCTGCTGGGGAAGAGAAATAATACTGTCAGTCAGTATGACATGCAGATGAGTGCCGTCGATCTTAGAATCACCGCACACTTCACTCATTTGGGCAGTCACGGGGCCAAAACCAGAGTGTGGAGCCACAGTGTGGCGGTGGAGGCAGCAGCAATGGGAGGCCATACAGCACCCTATGACAAAAATGGAAACCACCAGCAGTGTGAGGAGACCTGAAAGTGGCACATGGCAGAGTGTGGCGATAGAGACAGCAGCAATGGGAGGCCGTACAGGGACCCATGACACACTCTGGACCTGGCAGCAGCATGAGGAGGCGGTACAGGGGCCCATGACAGATTACGGGCCTGGCAGCAGCATGAGGAGTCGGTACAGGGGCCCATGGCAGATTACGGGCCTGGCAGCAGCAATGGGAGGCCGTACAGGGACCCATGACACACTCTGGACCTGGCAGCAGCATGGGGAGGCGGTACAGGGGCCCATGACAGATTACGGGCCTGGCAGCAGCATGAGGAGTCGGTACGGGGGCCCATGACACACTCTGGACCTGGCAGCAGCATGAGGAGGCGGTACAGGGGCGCATGACAGATTACGAGCCTGGCAGCAGCAACTTGGACAGGAGGACGTTCAGCTTCTGCACCGTCGGGTGCGTGCTCGCAAACTGTTGTCTCTTGGAAACGGATTCCAAGAAAGACTGCTGACGGAATCCGTGAAGAGGAGTAGCAGGAGAAGGAGCATCTGAACGAGCGGAATATGCCAACAAGCGACAACAGTGGCCCATGACAGATTACGGGCCTGGCAGCAGCATGAGGAGTCGGTACGGGGGCCCATGGCAGATTACGGGCCTGGCAGCAGCTATGGGAGGCCCGTAATCTGCCAGCACCCTATGACAAAAAATGGAACCCACCAGCAGTGTGAGGAGACCTGAAAGTGGCACATGGCAGAGTGTGGCGATGGAGACAGCAGCAATGGGAGGCCGTACAGGGACCCATGAGAGACTCTGGACCTGGCAGCAGCATGAGGAGGCGGTATAGGGGCCCATGGCAGATTAGGGGCCTGGCAGCAGCTATGGGAGGCCCGTAATCTGCCAGCACCCTATGACAAAAAATGGAACACACCAGCAGTGTGAGGAGACCTGAAAGTGGCACATGGCAGAGTGTGGCGATGGAGGCAGCAGCAATGGGAGGCCGTACAGGGACCCATGAGAGACTCTGGACTTGGCAGCAGCATGAGGAGGCGGTATAGGGGCCCATGGCAGATTAGGGGCCTGGCAGCAGCTATGGGAGGCCCGTAATCTGCCAGCACCCTATGACAAAAAATGGAACACACCAGCAGTGTGAGGAGACCTGAAAGTGGCACATGTTTGGGGCATGATTCATGGCGGATTTAGTCAGTTGTGTCAGGAACTGGTGGTTTGAAATCCAGACTAATCCACGCCTGATTCATTTTCACAAACGTGAGTCTCTCCACACTTTGGGTGGACAGTCGTGTCCTCCGCGGAGTTGCAATACCTCCTGCCGCACTAAACACGCGCTCCGATGCCACGCTACTGGCCGGGCATGACAGCCTTTCAAGGGCAAATTCAGCTAGTTGGGGCCAAAGGTCAAGTTTCGTTGCCCAGTAGTCAAGGGGATTGTCTACCTCGGTTGGCAGGGTGCTGTCCAAGTAGGCCTAAGCCTGTTGTTTGAGGTCCTGCTCCAGGTCCACCTGATGCTGCTGCTGCTGCTGCGGCTGGTTAGTAGTTTCCTCACTGCGCTGGTGAAGAAAGCTACTCATCATCGACTGCAGACTGAGGCAGCCGCTGCTGGTGGAGCTGCCACTGCTCCTACCACCCCACCCCTCCCCTGCTGCCATGGCAGCGGAACACGAGCGCACAGGGCCCACAGTGTCTGAGGATGGACGTTGGCGCAGACAGGCAGAGACCAGCTGACTACATAGGTGTTTTTTATAGTACGTTATTTTGGCCTCCCTCTCAGCAGGTGTGAAAAAGGCCACCATTTTTGAACGGTAGCGAGGGTCCAACAAGGTGGACAGCCAAAAGTCATCCCTCTGTCTGATGGTTATTATTCGGCTGTCGCTACGCAAGCAACCGAGCATGCTATGGGCCATTTGTGCCAAGGAATGCGAGGGACTCCCTGCCTCCATCTCCACAGCATACTGCCACGGTGCGTCTAGGTCCTCTGTCTCCTCTTCCTCCTCCTCTACCAGATGCTCCTGCTCCTCCACTCCTGTCCGCTGAGTGGAAAAACCACCCATTTCACTCAATAATTCCTGAGCACCAATGTCCTCCTCTACCTCCTCCTCTTCTTCCAGTCCTGCCCCCACAGGGGCCATGTGGCGTTGAGATCTGTGCGCCACGTCTACCGCACCCTGACCAGCCATTGTTAACAGCATTTGTTCCAGGACGTGCAACAGAGGAATGACGTCGTTCATCCCATAGTCCTGCCGACTCACGAATAGCGTGGCCTCCTCAAAGGGCCTGAGCAAGCGCAGGTGTCACGCATGAGCTGCCAATGGCTGACATCTAAGTTACACAGGGAGTACCTTTATCTGCTTTTAACATCAGGAAATCTGTGATGGCCTTTTGCTGTTCGTAAAGGCGGTCTAACATATGTAGGGTTGAATTCCACCTTGTTGCAACGTCACAGCATGAGGAGTCGGTATAGGGGCCCATGGCAGATTAGGGGCC
The DNA here is from genome assembly GCF_062004578.1 of Staurois parvus. Classification (NCBI taxonomy): domain Eukaryota; kingdom Metazoa; phylum Chordata; class Amphibia; order Anura; family Ranidae; genus Staurois; species Staurois parvus. Next base: position 2,885,165 of record NW_028318157.1, read on the forward strand.
TGGCAGCAGTTATGGGAGGCCCATAATCTGCCAGCACCCTATGACAAAAAATGGAACACACCAGCAGTGTGAGGAGACCTGAAAGTGGCACATGGCAGAGTGTGGCGATGGAGACAGCAGCAATGGGAGGCCGTACAGGGACCCATGAGAGACTCTGGACCTGGCAGCAGCATGAGGAGGCGGTATATAGGGGCCTACGGCAGATTAGGGGCCTGGCAGCAGCTATAGGAGGCCCGTAATCTGCCAGCACCCTATGTCAAAAAATTCAACACACCAGCAGTGTGTGAGGAGACCTGAAAGTGGCACATGGCAGAGTGTGGCGATGGAGACAGCAGCAATGGGAGGCCGTACAGGGACCCATGACAGACTCTGGACTTGGCAGCAGCATGAGGAGGCGGTATATAGGGGCTTATGGCAGATTAGGGGCCTGGCAGCAGCTATAGGAGGCCCGTAATCTGCCAGCACCCTATGTCAAAAAATTCAACACACCAGCAGTGTGAGGAGACCTGAAAGTGGCACATGGCAGAGTGTGGCGATGGAGACAGCAGCAATGGGAGGCCGTACAGGGACCCATGACAGACTCTGAACTTGGCAGCAGCATGAGGAGGCGGTATATAGGGGCCCATGGCAGATTAGGGGCCTGGCAGCAGCTATAGGAGGCCCGTAATCTGCCAGCACCCTATGTCAAAAAATTCAACACACCAGCAGTGTGAGGAGACCTGAAAGTGGCACATGGCAGAGTGTGGCGATGGAGACAGCAGCAATGGGAGGCCGTACAGGGACCCATGACAGACTCTGGACTTGGCAGCAGCATGAGGAGGCGGTATATAGGGGCCCATGGCAGATTAGGGGCCTGGCAGCAGCTATGGGAGGCCCGTAATCTGCCAGCACCCTATGTCAAAAAATTCTACACACCAGCAGTGTGTGAGGAGACCTGAAAGTGGCACATGGCAGAGTGTGGCGATGGAGACAGCAGCAATGGGAGGCCGTACAGGGACCCATGACAGACTCTGGACTTGGCAGCAGCATGAGGAGGCGGTATATAGGGGCCCATGGCAGATTAGGGGCCTGGCAGCAGCTATGGGAGGCCCGTAATCTGCCAGCACCCTATGTCAAAAAATTCAACACACCAGCAGTGTGTGAGGAGACCTGAAAGTGGCACATGGCAGAGTGTGGCGATGGAGAAAGCAGCAATGGGAGGCCGTACAGGGACCCATGAGAGACTCTGGACCTGGCAGCAGCATGAGGAGGCGGTATATAGGGGCCCATGGCAGATTAGGGGCCTGGCAGCAGCTATGTGAGGCCCGTAATCTGCCTGCACCCTATGTCAAAAAATTAAACACACCAGCAGTGTGAAGAGACCTGAAAGTGGCACATGGCATGAGAGACTCTGGACCTGGCAGCAGCAGGAGGAGGCGGTATAGGGGCCCATGGCTGATTAGGGGCCTGGCAGCAGCTATGTGAGGCCCGTTATCTTGCAGCACCCTATGTCAAAAAATTTAACACACCAGCAGTGTGAAGAGACCTGAAAGTGGCACATGGCAGCAGAGTGTGGCGATGGAGACAGCAGCAATGGGAGGCCGTACAGGGACCCATGAGAGACTCTGGACCTGGCAGCAGCAGGAGGAGGCGGTATAGGGGCCCATGGCTGATTAGGGGCCTGGCAGCAGCTATGTGAGGCCCGTTATCTTGCAGCACCCTATGTCAAAAAATTTAACACACCAGCAGTGTGAAGAGACCTGAAAGTGGCACATGGCAGCAGAGTGTGGCGATGGAGACAGCAGCAATGGGAGGCCGTACAGGGACCATGACAGACTCTGGACTTGGCAGCAGCATGAGGAGGCGGTATATAGGGGCCCATGGCAGATTAGGGGCCTGGCAGCAGCTATGGGAGGCCCGTAATCTGCCAGCACCCTATGTCAAAAAATTCTACACACCAGCAGTGTGTGAGGAGACCTGAAAGTGGCACATGGCAGAGTGTGGCGATGGAGACAGCAGCAATGGGAGGCCGTACAGGGACCCATGACAGACTCTGGACTTGGCAGCAGCATGAGGAGGCGGTATATAGGGGCCCATGGCAGATTAGGGGCCTGGCAGCAGCTATGGGAGGCCCGTAATCTGCCAGCACCCTATGTCAAAAAATTCAACACACCAGCAGTGTGTGAGGAGACCTGAAAGTGGCACATGGCAGAGTGTGGCGATGGAGAAAGCAGCAATGGGAGGCCGTACAGGGACCCATGAGAGACTCTGGACCTGGCAGCAGCATGAGGAGGCGGTATATAGGGGCCCATGGCAGATTAGGGGCCTGGCAGCAGCTATGTGAGGCCCGTAATCTGCCTGCACCCTATGTCAAAAAATTAAACACACCAGCAGTGTGAAGAGACCTGAAAGTGGCACATGGCATGAGAGACTCTGGACCTGGCAGCAGCAGGAGGAGGCGGTATAGGGGCCCATGGCTGATTAGGGGCCTGGCAGCAGCTATGTGAGGCCCGTTATCTTGCAGCACCCTATGTCAAAAAATTTAACACACCAGCAGTGTGAAGAGACCTGAAAGTGGCACATGGCAGCAGAGTGTGGCGATGGAGACAGCAGCAATGGGAGGCCGTACAGGGACCCATGAGAGACTCTGGACCTGGCAGCAGCAGGAGGAGGCGGTATAGGGGCCCATGGCTGATTAGGGGCCTGGCAGCAGCTATGTGAGGCCCGTTATCTTGCAGCACCCTATGTCAAAAAATTTAACACACCAGCAGTGTGAAGAGACCTGAAAGTGGCACATGGCAGCAGAGTGTGGCGATGGAGACAGCAGCAATGGGAGGCCGTACAGGGACCCATGAGAGACTCTGGACCTGGCAGCAGCAGGAGGAGGTGGTATATAGGGGCCCATGGCAGATTAGGGGCCTGGCAGCAGCTATGTGAGGCCCGTAATCTGCCTGCACCCTATGTCAAAAAATTTAACACACCAGCAGTGTGAAGAGACCTGAAAGTGGCACATGGCAGCAGAGTGTGGCGATGGAGACAGCAGCAATGGGAGGCCGTACAGGGACCATGACAGACTCTGGACTTGGCAGCAGCATGAGGAGGCGGTATATAGGGGCCCATGGCAGATTAGGGGCCTGGCAGCAGCTATGGGAGGCCCGTAATCTGCCAGCACCCTATGTCAAAAAATTCTACACACCAGCAGTGTGTGAGGAGACCTGAAAGTGGCACATGGCAGAGTGTGGCGATGGAGACAGCAGCAATGGGAGGCCGTACAGGGACCCATGACAGACTCTGGACTTGGCAGCAGCATGAGGAGGCGGTATATAGGGGCCCATGGCAGATTAGGGGCCTGGCAGCAGCTATGGGAGGCCCGTAATCTGCCAGCACCCTATGTCAAAAAATTCAACACACCAGCAGTGTGTGAGGAGACCTGAAAGTGGCACATGGCAGAGTGTGGCGATGGAGAAAGCAGCAATGGGAGGCCGTACAGGGACCCATGAGAGACTCTGGACCTGGCAGCAGCATGAGGAGGCGGTATATAGGGGCCCATGGCAGATTAGGGGCCTGGCAGCAGCTATGTGAGGCCCGTAATCTGCCTGCACCCTATGTCAAAAAATTAAACACACCAGCAGTGTGAAGAGACCTGAAAGTGGCACATGGCATGAGAGACTCTGGACCTGGCAGCAGCAGGAGGAGGCGGTATAGGGGCCCATGGCTGATTAGGGGCCTGGCAGCAGCTATGTGAGGCCCGTTATCTTGCAGCACCCTATGTCAAAAAATTTAACACACCAGCAGTGTGAAGAGACCTGAAAGTGGCACATGGCAGCAGAGTGTGGCGATGGAGACAGCAGCAATGGGAGGCCGTACAGGGACCCATGAGAGACTCTGGACCTGGCAGCAGCAGGAGGAGGCGGTATAGGGGCCCATGGCTGATTAGGGGCCTGGCAGCAGCTATGTGAGGCCCGTTATCTTGCAGCACCCTATGTCAAAAAATTTAACACACCAGCAGTGTGAAGAGACCTGAAAGTGGCACATGGCAGCAGAGTGTGGCGATGGAGACAGCAGCAATGGGAGGCTGTACAGGGACCCATGAGAGACTCTGGACCTGGCAGCAGCAGGAGGAGGTGGTATATAGGGGCCCATGGCAGATTAGGGGCCTGGCAGCAGCTATGTGAGGCCCGTAATCTGCCTGCACCCTATGTCAAAAAATTTAACACACCAGCAGTGTGAAGAGACCTGAAAGTGGCACATGGCAGCAGAGTGTGGCGATGGAGACAGCAGCAATGGGAGGCCGTACAGGGACCATGACAGACTCTGGACTTGGCAGCAGCATGAGGAGGCGGTATATAGGGGCCCATGGCAGATTAGGGGCCTGGCAGCAGCTATGTGAGGCCCGTAATCTGCCTGCACCCTATGTCAAAAAATTTAACACACCAGCAGTGTGAAGAGACCTGAAAGTGGCACATGGCAGCAGAGTGTGGCGATGGAGACAGCAGCAATGGGAGGCCGTACAGGGACCATGACAGACTCTGGACTTGGCAGCAGCATGAGGAGGCGGTATATAGGGGCCTATGGCAGATTAGGGGCCTGGCAGCAGCTATGTGAGGCCCGTAATCTGCCTGCACCCTATGTCAAAAAATTTAACACACCAGCAGTGTGAAGAGACCTGAAAGTGGCACATGGCAGCAGAGTGTGGCGATGGAGACAGCAGCAATGGGAGGCCGTACAGGGACCCATGAGAGACTCTGGACCTGGCAGCAGCAGGAGGAGGTGGTATATAGGGGCCCATGGCAGATTAGGGGCCTGGCAGCAGCTATGTGAGGCCCGTAATCTGCCTGCACCCTATGTCAAAAAATTTAACACACCAGCAGTGTGAAGAGACCTGAAAGTGGCACATGGCATGAGAGACTCTGGACCTGGCAGCAGCAGGAGGAGGCGGTATAGGGGCCCATGGCTGATTAGGGGCCTGGCAGCAGCTATGTGAGGCCCGTTATCTTGCAGCACCCTATGTCAAAAAATTTAACACACCAGCAGTGTGAAGAGACCTGAAAGTGGCACATGGCAGCAGAGTGTGGCGATGGAGACAGCAGCAATGGGAGGCCGTACAGGGACCATGACAGACTCTGGACTTGGCAGCAGCATGAGGAGGCGGTATATAGGGGCCCATGGCAGATTAGGGGCCTGGCAGCAGCTATGGGAGGCCCGTAATCTGCCAGCACCCTATGTCAAAAAATTCTACACACCAGCAGTGTGTGAGGAGACCTGAAAGTGGCACATGGCAGAGTGTGGCGATGGAGACAGCAGCAATGGGAGGCCGTACAGGGACCCATGACAGACTCTGGACTTGGCAGCAGCATGAGGAGGCGGTATATAGGGGCCCATGGCAGATTAGGGGCCTGGCAGCAGCTATGGGAGGCCCGTAATCTGCCAGCACCCTATGTCAAAAAATTCAACACACCAGCAGTGTGTGAGGAGACCTGAAAGTGGCACATGGCAGAGTGTGGCGATGGAGAAAGCAGCAATGGGAGGCCGTACAGGGACCCATGAGAGACTCTGGACCTGGCAGCAGCATGAGGAGGCGGTATATAGGGGCCCATGGCAGATTAGGGGCCTGGCAGCAGCTATGTGAGGCCCGTAATCTGCCTGCACCCTATGTCAAAAAATTAAACACACCAGCAGTGTGAAGAGACCTGAAAGTGGCACATGGCATGAGAGACTCTGGACCTGGCAGCAGCAGGAGGAGGCGGTATAGGGGCCCATGGCTGATTAGGGGCCTGGCAGCAGCTATGTGAGGCCCGTTATCTTGCAGCACCCTATGTCAAAAAATTTAACACACCAGCAGTGTGAAGAGACCTGAAAGTGGCACATGGCAGCAGAGTGTGGCGATGGAGACAGCAGCAATGGGAGGCCGTACAGGGACCCATGAGAGACTCTGGACCTGGCAGCAGCAGGAGGAGGCGGTATAGGGGCCCATGGCTGATTAGGGGCCTGGCAGCAGCTATGTGAGGCCCGTTATCTTGCAGCACCCTATGTCAAAAAATTTAACACACCAGCAGTGTGAAGAGACCTGAAAGTGGCACATGGCAGCAGAGTGTGGCGATGGAGACAGCAGCAATGGGAGGCCGTACAGGGACCATGACAGACTCTGGACTTGGCAGCAGCATGAGGAGGCGGTATATAGGGGCCCATGGCAGATTAGGGGCCTGGCAGCAGCTATGGGAGGCCCGTAATCTGCCAGCACCCTATGTCAAAAAATTCTACACACCAGCAGTGTGTGAGGAGACCTGAAAGTGGCACATGGCAGAGTGTGGCGATGGAGACAGCAGCAATGGGAGGCCGTACAGGGACCCATGACAGACTCTGGACTTGGCAGCAGCATGAGGAGGCGGTATATAGGGGCCCATGGCAGATTAGGGGCCTGGCAGCAGCTATGGGAGGCCCGTAATCTGCCAGCACCCTATGTCAAAAAATTCAACACACCAGCAGTGTGTGAGGAGACCTGAAAGTGGCACATGGCAGAGTGTGGCGATGGAGAAAGCAGCAATGGGAGGCCGTACAGGGACCCATGAGAGACTCTGGACCTGGCAGCAGCATGAGGAGGCGGTATATAGGGGCCCATGGCAGATTAGGGGCCTGGCAGCAGCTATGTGAGGCCCGTAATCTGCCTGCACCCTATGTCAAAAAATTAAACACACCAGCAGTGTGAAGAGACCTGAAAGTGGCACATGGCATGAGAGACTCTGGACCTGGCAGCAGCAGGAGGAGGCGGTATAGGGGCCCATGGCTGATTAGGGGCCTGGCAGCAGCTATGTGAGGCCCGTTATCTTGCAGCACCCTATGTCAAAAAATTTAACACACCAGCAGTGTGAAGAGACCTGAAAGTGGCACATGGCAGCAGAGTGTGGCGATGGAGACAGCAGCAATGGGAGGCCGTACAGGGACCCATGAGAGACTCTGGACCTGGCAGCAGCAGGAGGAGGCGGTATAGGGGCCCATGGCTGATTAGGGGCCTGGCAGCAGCTATGTGAGGCCCGTTATCTTGCAGCACCCTATGTCAAAAAATTTAACACACCAGCAGTGTGAAGAGACCTGAAAGTGGCACATGGCAGCAGAGTGTGGCGATGGAGACAGCAGCAATGGGAGGCCGTACAGGGACCCATGAGAGACTCTGGACCTGGCAGCAGCAGGAGGAGGTGGTATATAGGGGCCCATGGCAGATTAGGGGCCTGGCAGCAGCTATGTGAGGCCCGTAATCTGCCTGCACCCTATGTCAAAAAATTTAACACACCAGCAGTGTGAAGAGACCTGAAAGTGGCACATGGCAGCAGAGTGTGGCGATGGAGACAGCAGCAATGGGAGGCCGTACAGGGACCATGACAGACTCTGGACTTGGCAGCAGCATGAGGAGGCGGTATATAGGGGCCTATGGCAGATTAGGGGCCTGGCAGCAGCTATGTGAGGCCCGTAATCTGCCTGCACCCTATGTCAAAAAATTTAACACACCAGCAGTGTGAAGAGACCTGAAAGTGGCACATGGCAGCAGAGTGTGGCGATGGAGACAGCAGCAATGGGAGGCCGTACAGGGACCCATGAGAGACTCTGGACCTGGCAGCAGCAGGAGGAGGCGGTATAGGGGCCCATGGCTGATTAGGGGCCTGGCAGCAGCTATGTGAGGCCCGTTATCTTGCAGCACCCTATGTCAAAAAATTTAACACACCAGCAGTGTGAAGAGACCTGAAAGTGGCACATGGCAGCAGAGTGTGGCGATGGAGACAGCAGCAATGGGAGGCCGTACAGGGACCCATGAGAGACTCTGGACCTGGCAGCAGCAGGAGGAGGTGGTATATAGGGGCCCATGGCAGATTAGGGGCCTGGCAGCAGCTATGTGAGGCCCGTAATCTGCCTGCACCCTATGTCAAAAAATTTAACACACCAGCAGTGTGAAGAGACCTGAAAGTGGCACATGGCATGAGAGACTCTGGACCTGGCAGCAGCAGGAGGAGGCGGTATAGGGGCCCATGGCTGATTAGGGGCCTGGCAGCAGCTATGTGAGGCCCGTTATCTTGCAGCACCCTATGTCAAAAAATTTAACACACCAGCAGTGTGAAGAGACCTGAAAGTGGCACATGGCAGCAGAGTGTGGCGATGGAGACAGCAGCAATGGGAGGCCGTACAGGGACCATGACAGACTCTGGACTTGGCAGCAGCATGAGGAGGCGGTATATAGGGGCCCATGGCAGATTAGGGGCCTGGCAGCAGCTATGTGAGGCCCGTAATCTGCCTGCACCCTATGTCAAAAAATTTAACACACCAGCAGTGTGAAGAGACCTGAAAGTGGCACATGGCAGCAGAGTGTGGCGATGGAGACAGCAGCAATGGGAGGCCGTACAGGGACCATGACAGACTATGGACTTGGCAGCAGCATGAGGAGGCGGTATATAGGGGCCCATGGCAGATTAGGGGCCTGGCAGCAGCTATGTGAGGCCCGTAATCTGCCTGCACCCTATGTCAAAAAATTTAACACACCAGCAGTGTGAAGAGACCTGAAAGTGGCACATGGCAGCAGAGTGTGGCGATGGAGACAGCAGCAATGGGAGGCCGTACAGGGACCATGACAGACTCTGGACTTGGCAGCAGCATGAGGAGGCGGTATATAGGGGCCCATGGCAGATTAGGGGCCTGGCAGCAGCTATGGGAGGCCCGTAATCTGCCAGCACCCTATGTCAAAAAATTCTACACACCAGCAGTGTGTGAGGAGACCTGAAAGTGGCACATGGCAGAGTGTGGCGATGGAGACAGCAGCAATGGGAGGCCGTACAGGGACCCATGACAGACTCTGGACTTGGCAGCAGCATGAGGAGGCGGTATATAGGGGCCCATGGCAGATTAGGGGCCTGGCAGCAGCTATGTGAGGCCCGTAATCTGCCTGCACCCTATGTCAAAAAATTTAACACACCAGCAGTGTGAAGAGACCTGAAAGTGGCACATGGCAGCAGAGTGTGGCGATGGAGACAGCAGCAATGGGAGGCCGTACAGGGACCATGACAGACTCTGGACTTGGCAGCAGCATGAGGAGGCGGTATATAGGGGCCCATGGCAGATTAGGGGCCTGGCAGCAGCTATGTGAGGCCCGTAATCTGCCTGCACCCTATGTCAAAAAATTTAACACACCAGCAGTGTGAAGAGACCTGAAAGTGGCACATGGCAGCAGAGTGTGGCGATGGAGACAGCAGCAATGGGAGGCCGTACAGGGACCATGACAGACTCTGGACTTGGCAGCAGCATGAGGAGGCGGTATATAGGGGCCCATGGCAGATTAGGGGCCTGGCAGCAGCTATGTGAGGCCCGTAATCTGCCTGCACCCTATGTCAAAAAATTTAACACACCAGCAGTGTGAAGAGACCTGAAAGTGGCACATGGCAGCAGAGTGTGGCGATGGAGACAGCAGCAATGGGAGGCCGTACAGGGACCATGACAGACTCTGGACTTGGCAGCAGCATGAGGAGGCGGTATATAGGGGCCTATGGCAGATTAGGGGCCTGGCAGCAGCTATGTGAGGCCCGTAATCTGCCTGCACCCTATGTCAAAAAATTTAACACACCAGCAGTGTGAAGAGACCTGAAAGTGGCACATGGCAGCAGAGTGTGGCGATGGAGACAGCAGCAATGGGAGGCCGTACAGGGACCATGACAGACTCTGGACTTGGCAGCAGCATGAGGAGGCGGTATATAGGGGCCTATGGCAGATTAGGGGCCTGGCAGCAGCTATGTGAGTCAAGTGCCAAGTGCGATCAACCTCCTCATCATCAAGTAGGGTCTCCGCCTCACTACTAGCCCCCTCGGCTGCGTCTGGGTCAGGAGACAGACCTGTCTCTAGACCGGCTACCGAGCCACTCTCCTCGCCAGTACTTGTTCGCTTGGCTGCTGAAAAGGCCGATGTCTCCCCCCGTTCCTGACCGCCCTCTGTTAGCTCTTCCTCACTGTACAGTGGGGCTGAGCCCACAGCATGCGATACTTCGCTTGGTGAGGGAACAGCAAAGGACAGGGGCAGGTAGAGGACACGTGATTTCAGTGGGCTTGGTCCCGGGCCATGCCAACTAACGGTTGTGTCTGACGTACCCACTGACCGTTGGCTGTAGGTGTCAGAGGTGACCTGGGAAGAGGAAGACGACCGAGCCAACCAATCAATGACGGCAGGGTTGTCGGTGGAGACACGACCGCTGGATGACACCGGGAGCACTGGCCTCTGGCTGCGAATACTGCTGCCTCGACCCCTTCCTCTGCTGCCACGTCTGCTCGCTCCTAAAACATTGCCTCCTCTGCCACTCCTCTGCATGTTGTCTGACATACTATTTAATTCAACGATTAGGTGTCCCTGAGTAACAATTCTCTGGCACTCAGTAACAATTCTGTCTGTCCCTGAGTATGAATTCTGTGGCCCTGAGTAACAATTCTGTGTCTGTGCGAGTAACAATTCTGTGTCTGTGCGAGTAACAATTCTGTGTCTGTGCAAGTAACAATTTTGTGTCTGTGCGAGTAACAATTCTCTGGCACTCAGTAACAATTCTGTCTGTCCCTGAGTAACAATTCTCTGGCACTCAGTAACAATTCTGTCTGTCCCTGAGTAACAATTCTCTGGCACTCAGTAACAATTCTGTCTGTCCCTGAGTAACAATTCTCTGGCACTCAGTAACAATTCTGTCTGTCCCTGAGTATGAATTCTGTGGCCCTGAGTAACAATTCTGTGTCTGCGCGAGTAACAATTCTGTGTCTGTGCAAGTAACAATTTTGTGTCTGTGCAAGTAACAATTTTGTGTCTGTGCGAGTAACAATTCTCTGGCACTCAGTAACAATTCTGTCTGTCCCTGAGTAACAATTCTCTGGCACTCAGTAACAATTCTGTCTGTCCCTGAGTAACAATTCTCTGGCACTCAGTAACAATTCTGTCTGTCCCTGAGTAACAATTCTCTGGCACTCAGTAACAATTGTGTGTCTGTGCAAGTAACAATTCTGTGTCTGTGCAAGTAACAATTTTGTGTCTGTGAGAGTAACAATTCTCTGGCACTCAGTAACAATTCTGTCTGTCCCTGAGTAACAATTCTCTGGCACTCAGTAACAATTCTGTCTGTCCCTGAGTATGAATTCTGTGGCCCTGAGTAACAATTCTGTCTCTGTGCGAGTAACAATTCTGTGTCTGTGCAAGTAACAATTTTGTGTCTGTGAGAGTAACAATTCTCTGGCACTCAGTAACAATTCTGTCTGTCCCTGAGTAACAATTCTCTGGCACTCAGTAACAATTCTGTCTTCCCTGAGTAACAATTCTCTGGCACTCAGTAACAATTCTGTCTGTCCCTGAGTATGAATTCTGTGGCCCTGAGTAACAATTCTGTCTCTGTGCGAGTAACAATTCTGTGTCTGTGCAAGTAACAATTTTGTGTCTGTGAGAGTAACAATTCTCTGGCACTCAGTAACAATTCTGTCTGTCCCTGAGTAACAATTCTCTGGCACTCAGTAACAATTCTGTCTGTCCCTGAGTATGAATTCTGTGGCCCTGAGTAACAATTGTGTGTCTGTGCAAGTAACAATTCTGTGTCTGTGCAAGTAACAATTTTGTGTCTGTGAGAGTAACAATTCTCTGGCACTCAGTAACAATTCTGTCTGTCCCTGAGTAACAATTCTCTGGCACTCAGTAACAATTCTGTCTGTCCCTGAGTAACAATTCTGTCTGTCCCTGAGTATGAATTCTGTGGCCCTGAGTAAGAATTCTCTGGCACTCAGTAACAATTCTGTCTGTCCCTGAGTATGAATTCTGTGGCCCTGAGTAACAATTGTGTGTCTGTGCAAGTAACAATTCTGTGTCTGTGCAAGTAACAATTTTGTGTCTGTGAGAGTAACAATTCTCTGGCACTCAGTAACAATTCTGTCTGTCCCTGAGTAACAATTCTCTGGCACTCAGTAACAATTCTGTCTGTCCCTGAGTATGAATTCTGTGGCCCTGAGTAACAATTCTGTCTCTGTGCGAGTAACAATTCTGTCTCTGTGCGAGTAACAATTCTGTGTCTGTGCAAGTAACAATTTTGTGTCTGTGAGAGTAACAATTCTCTGGCACTCAGTAACAATTCTGTCTGTCCCTGAGTAAGAATTCTCTGGCACTCAGTAACAATTCTGTCTGTCCCTGAGTAACAATTCTCTGGCACTCAGTAACAATTCTGTCTGTCCCTGAGTAACAATTCTGTCTGTCCCTGAGTATGAATTCTGTGGCCCTGAGTAAGAATTCTCTGGCACTCAGTAACAATTCTGTCTGTCCCTGAGTATGAATTCTGTGGCCCTGAGTAACAATTGTGTGTCTGTGCAAGTAACAATTCTGTGTCTGTGCAAGTAACAATTTTGTGTCTGTGAGAGTAACAATTCTCTGGCACTCAGTAACAATTCTGTCTGTCCCTGAGTAACAATTCTCTGGCACTCAGTAACAATTCTGTCTGTCCCTGAGTAACAATTCTCTGGCACTCAGTAACAATTCTGTCTGTCCCTGAGTAACAATTCTCTGGCACTCAGTAACAATTCTGTCTGTCCCTGAGTAACAATTCTGTCTGTCCCTGAGAATGAATTCTGTGGCCCTGAGTAAGAATTCTCTGGCACTCAGTAACAATTCTGTCTGTCCCTGAGTAACAATTCTCTGGCACTCAGTAACAATTCTGTCTGTCCCTGAGTATGAATTCTGTGGCCCTGAGTAACAATTGTGTGTCTGTGCAAGTAACAATTCTGTGTCTGTGCAAGTAACAATTTTGTGTCTGTGAGAGTAACAATTCTCTGGCACTCAGTAACAATTCTGTCTGTCCCTGAGTAACAATTCTCTGGCACTCAGTAACAATTCTGTCTGTCCCTGAGTAACAATTCTGTCTGTCCCTGAGTATGAATTCTGTGGCCCTGAGTAAGAATTCTCTGGCACTCAGTAACAATTCTGTCTGTCCCTGAGTATGAATTCTGTGGCCCTGAGTAACAATTGTGTGTCTGTGCAAGTAACAATTCTGTGTCTGTGCAAGTAACAATTTTGTGTCTGTGAGAGTAACAATTCTCTGGCACTCAGTAACAATTCTGTCTGTCCCTGAGTAACAATTCTCTGGCACTCAGTAACAATTCTGTCTGTCCCTGAGTAACAATTCTCTGGCACTCAGTAACAATTCTGTCTGTCCCTGAGTAACAATTCTCTGGCACTCAGTAACAATTCTGTCTGTCCCTGAGTAACAATTCTGTCTGTCCCTGAGAATGAATTCTGTGGCCCTGAGTAAGAATTCTCTGGCACTCAGTAACAATTCTGTCTGTCCCTGAGTAACAATTCTCTGGCACTCAGTAACAATTCTGTCTGTCCCTGAGTAAAAATTCTGTGGCCCTAATAACGTTTCTGTGGCCCTAAGTAACAATTCTCTGGCACTGAGTAACAATTCTGTCTGTCCCTGAGTATGAATTCTGTGGCCCTAACTAGCGTTTCTTTGTCCCTAAATAACGATTCTGTGGCCCTCATTAACAAGTCTGTGTCCCTGAGTAATGGTTCTCTGTCCCTAAGTAACTTCTCTCTGTCCCCAATTCTCGTTTCTGTGGCCCTAACTCTGTCCCTGTCCCTAGTACAGAGCGGTCTGCCTCTGTTCAATGACTGCAGGCAAATGAAGATTTCCAAAATGGCCGCTATATATACCTCGACCATTACACAGTGCTGGCTGGCTGGCTGCTGATTGGCTGATGCGATCACATGTCGTTGAGGAATGCATTATGGGGCAGCGCGCCTTGTCTGCGCGCCTTCCCCGACATCCCCGCTCCGTCGCCGCACATGTCAGCCGCCATTTTCGGAAAAATTTCGATTCGCGCGTCCGAATTAGGCTGTTTTTCGGATTCGGCACGAATCGAAATTTTTCCGATATTCGACTCGAATTCCACTTCGGATACTTCGATTCGCTCATCTCTAATTATGATGTATTTTGCAGCAAAGGCAATATTGGCAAGGCAGAATCAAGGTAAAACTGGAGATGGCTGTTCCATTAATACGAAAATAATTTTTGCTGATATATAAACCTGGTTGGTCGCTTTGGCCTAATTTTATGCACTATAATGCAAATCATTTAAGATTGTAAATAACCAAACTGTCAAGCACAAAACATTTGACTTAAAAAATACAGCACTAGCTCTCACATAAAGTATTGTTATCCAAGTGCAAAATGTTCATAAACAGTTCAAGTATCAAAAGAGCATGTAGTAAAATGCATGTTTGCTCTTGTAGGCCCCAGATACTGTCAGACACATTGAAATTAATATTTTGAGGACTCCTGAATTTGCAAAGTTCTGACGAGAAACATTAGTTTATTGCATGGTAATATCCAGATATTAATCAAATTACAAAATCTATAACTAAGCTTGTAAACAGGCCAAAGAGACTTTGCTGTCACATGACATAGGTGAACTCAAGCTAATCCATGGAAATCCTTTATTTCATGGGACATGCATTCTTGCCATTTATTCTTTTAATCTGAAAATCTTACACTGACCAAATAAATCCTGTGGGGTTATGACTGCCAAAGTTGTTATTTGGAAGTCCTGACATTTGCAAGGAAAACCATTTTAGATAAGATTACTTTCTCCAGCAAAAATACAACTTCTTTTGCTTCCCACTAGGGAATTCAAATGGTGCACTCTTCCTCTGGGTACAAGCAAAGCAATGGACTAGCTAGGAGACTTCAGATTGCAAAACCAGTTTATTAAGATGCCATTTAGCACAGGTGTTGATCTGTGACCTTCCATATATGGAAAATGCCTAACGTACAGTAGGAGTTGAATAAAAGGAATGTTATAATTACAACTGAAGTATTACATTTCTGGTGGATTTCCATCCTGCACTAAAGTCACAGGCAGAAGGGGGCAGAAACTTGTAGCAGCCAAAGTCTACATAAGAACATAGAAAACACAGTCATACAACATTATCAGTCCAGCTGGAACACACGTTAGAATAAAAAGAACCTGGCAGTAATGAGATTCACAATGAAGCAACAGTAACTATTAGCAGGCCTGCTTTCAGAAATAATCCCCTGCCTCCAGACTATTGAATCCCCAGTATGCAGGAATGATTATCAATAACAGATAAGCTCATGTGGTTCCTCAGAGCTAGATAACAAGGATTAGATGTGAAATAAGAGAATTCTCAGTTATAATTGGCAGTGCCCCCTTTAAGCACTCTATAATGTCTTCTGTGCGCTTGTTGGGGCCAAATTGATGTGAAGTTAGGTCAAGGAGTAGATGATCGTTCCTTAACCTCTTCCCACCCAGCTCATGCCAATAAACGGCTGGAGAGGAGCATTGCCGATGTGGGGGGGGGGGCCTTTCTAAACATCCCCCCGCATCCATTGTCTGTGCACACTCCCTAGAAGCGTGCAGCACCACATTCTGTGCCCAATGTGTTCACCGGACACAGCGGAACACGGATCACTGTAAGGGGTCACTGTTTGAGGTCCCAATTCATGTGACCACTGATTAGCTGATCAGTGATCACATTAACAGTAGTAAACAAGATGTCACTTCCTGACATCGTTGTTTACTACTTGTGAATTCTGTGAATGATCACAGAGGTCACATGGTACAAGGCCATTCACAGCAGCCTTGTACCATGTGATAAGCTGTGACAAATTACAACCCTCACAGTATTTCTCAATGGCTGCAGGAATGCAGCCACAGAGGAGAAATGTTTGCTTTTACACCCATAAAGGTTGTAAAAGCAATCACAGGGTAAAAAAAAAAAATCTTTATCAGTACCACAAGTAGTACTATGGTGACACTACTGCTATGTAAAAAAAAGCAAATTAAAAAAAATTCAGAAAAATTATAATTATGTTTTATTTTTAATTTTTATATAAACTGATTTTGGTTATTTGTTACTAAAAAGGTAGCAGAACACATTTTGGCCAAGATTTATGAAGAAAGATGATTATTTTCTTCTAAACAGTTTGCAAATCAGTTTTCTTTCAAACTGTTTGGTCATTTTTCATTTATATAGCAAAAAAAAAATAAAAATCCCAGTAATTAATAAATACCACCAAAAGAAAGCTGTAAATTGGCCTGGATTGGAAGGGGGTGAAAGTGGCCAGACTTGAAATGGTTAAGGTGGTCACATCAAAGATGGTGAGGGAAAAAAGAAGATCAAACACTTCCCTGATTGATGGTGAAGAATTAATGCAAGGTTCCCTTTAAGAGCTCTAACCATGAATTTGAGCTTGAAAATAGTAAATAGACTTTTATGCTAGTCATTGCTATGGATAAAGGCAATGGATGAACAGTAGTAAGAATCCTGCTATGCAGAAATGGACTAACTGCTTCAGTTAGCACTGCTATATCTTGATCTGTAACTGTATACATCTGCAGTCAACTAACTGTACTGCAGATGTATTTCAATGATGGTGCTGGTATGACTAGGCTGCAAACTAGGGCAACTAAATAACTGAGGTGACGAACTATCAATGTTCACTTCATCAGTGGGTGTATGGGTGTCTCTCACACAATCACTGTGGTTCGATGATTGCCGCAATCCATCTTTCCCAATAGATAGGGACAGTCCATGGGCCCTCTGGTTCAGATTTGGCATTCCTCTCTGTCTCATGCTGTCAGAATGGCCTGCTTCGCAGCGTGACCAGCCAGGCAATTAGTAAGTTCTTTCTGCTCTCTCTCCAAACCTGGCCTAGTTCAGCACTTCAGCCATCAACACACTGCCCACACGCTACCTCTCCTGGGAAATTTAGTCCTAGGTACTCTGCTTATCAGCAGAGTTCTGCTGTTCAGAAATACAAGTTCCAGAGGGCTGTTCTGTCAATGTGAGTAACCCCAAATAGCAGGCCTCCACCATATAATCTCCACTTTAATATTGCAAGTAATCACATATCCCCCCCCCCACTTGAAATCTTTGTCCCCCAAAGGATTAGAACAAAACAAACTGACAATGTTTGATACTCACTGGCAAATATACACTATTACACAATTGCTGCAACAATGACTCCCACTGAGGGTTAGAAGACACTAATTGCCCAAGGAGTAAAGCAATAGCAGTAGAAACCTCCTCAGAGATGGTGTCAGTAGAGGGGGGTTATAGGTTCTGGAAGATGATCTAATAAGGTAACCGTTTCAAAAACTTTACTAGAGTTGATGGCAGCAAGGGAGATTACAGAGTCCTGAATTTGCTGTGGATAGGTGCCTCCAATATTCTCTGACTGCCATGGAAGTCTTCTTCAGAGCTTTCTCCCAGGACATAGTAAGTCAGTCTTTTGGGTGCTCTTATCTCCCTTCTTTCTACAAACTCCTCCTGGGGAGAAACACTCTCTGCTTCTTTTGTGAAATCATCCTCTCCTGCATTTATGAGTTCAGCAGCCTCTTCGTTTGCAAATCCTGTTTGAGAACCTATTGGGGAATCAATTGCAGGTTCAGGATAGAGGAAGTCTTTGATGTTGAAACCTGGTGAAGAAGTAGGCTCAGAAAATCCTGTAGGGTTTGTTTCCAACTGAAAACTTGTAGAAAGGGCATCTGAACTTGAGACCAAGGTAGATGCCAAGAGACGGTCTTTTAAAGTCAATAAGAGTGGATGCCAATCTATTCCTATATCTACCTCCTCGTTCCCCTCCTCTTCTGGGTCTGGAACAGGCTCAGGAGGGGATGGGGGAGATCTACAAGCCCAAGTCCTAGCAACGTATGGTTCATCTACCTGGAATGGGACCAGCACAGCATCAGATAAGGATAAGATGGTTGCGGTGCCATGATATGACTGGACCTTTCTTCCCCTCTGGACAAATCTGATAAACAGGTATATTGGGTGACTTCCCACAGACAATGAAGGGGTGAGATTTCCAGCGAGCTACAATTTTGTGTTTTCCTGGGATCCCACTCAATCTCCTGGTTGCAAATCCTGTAATTCCACCTTGGTGTAATAAAGTTTTTTATTTCTTTGCCCTGTTAATTGAGAAGCTTGCCTAGTTTCTTTATAAGCAGACACCAGCCTATATTTTAGTCTCTCAACATACCCTTGATGTGATAAGGGGGTCAAGTGCTCAGTAGCAGTGCCAAAAGCCAAGTCCAAGGGCAACTTGGCCTTCCATCCAAATATCAGACGATAGGGAGAAAACCCTGTGGCATCATTCTCAGTACTGTTATAGGCGTGCATCACTGCTGCAATGTGTTGACTCCACTGTTGCTTCTTCTCCAATGGCAGAGTGCCCAGCATGTTCAGAAGAGTTCTGTTGAAATGTTCTGGTTAAGGGTGATAAGGGGTAGTTCGGTACTTTTTGATGCCTAACAAATTCAATAACTCCTTAATCAGTTAGCTTTAAAAGTCTCTAACCTGATCAGATTGGATTCTCTGCAGAAGCCCATATTTTACAAAGAACTGTTCTACTAGCATTTTTGCCACACTGAATGCTTGCTGGTTCTTTGTGGGAAATGCCTGAGAGTATCTAGTGAAGTGGTCTGTCACTACCAGAATTTTCCCCCTTCCACTAAGATCGTGTTCCAGACACAAGAAATCAATATACACTAACTCCATTGGTCCTTGACTCTGGAACGTCCCAAGGGGGTGGGTCGTTTAGGCAATGTCTTCCTTTGGATACAGCTGAGATGGGTGTGACAGTACCCCTCTACTTCAGATTTCATACATGGCCAACAGAACCAGTATCTCACCAACAGGTAGGTTATTTCCTGCCCTCAGGTGCCCATGATCATCATGTAATAACTTCAACACCTTTTTCTGGAATTTTGTGGGTAGAAAGAGCTGCCATACATCCTCACTTTGGTCTGAGGGACCCCTTCGGTAGACCACCCCTCTCAGTTCCAATCTGTCTCACTCTAGATGGACAATCTTCGCATCAGGGGGATCGTCTGCCCACAATAGATCAGGTTGCTTCTTCACAAGGGCTCTTCTTGTGAGCTGACAGAGGGGGACTTGATCCTGAGCCTCTTGCATATCTTTGTTGGTAAGTTGTGGTAACTTTTCACCTTTCAACTGAGATACACTGCAGTAATGGGATGGAATGCAAGCACTCCAGGTTCCCACTACTACAGCATACTCCACGCCTTTGGCTACATACTCAGCTCCCTGACTCATGGCTTGTACTTCCTCTGGAGATACCTGCAGCCAGTTTAATCCAGAGTTCTGGCACCCATTGAGTCTCCTGCTTAGAGCATCTGCATCCTTAAATCCTGCTCCAGGCCTGTACTTCAGCTGAAAGAGAAGCCAGAAAGCGCAGCCAGCCATGGGTGACAAGAGGCATTTAGTTTAGCCATGGTGAGCACATACAGTAGGTCAGGGGATTGTTATCTGTCTTCACAAGGAATTCAGCCCCATATAAATAATCCTTCAACTTGTCTACCACAGCCCACTTCAGAGCAAGAACCTCCAACTTGTGTGTCAGGTAACACTTTCCAGCGGGGGAGAGGTTTCTACTCACAAATGCCACAGGTCGCAGTAACCCAGCATGCTCTTGATAGAGAACTGCCTTCACGTAGATGCTAGCCAAGAGTGACTGAAGTTCATATGGCTTGGAGGAATCGGCATAGGCCAACACAGGGGCCAAACATTGCTTGAGATGGAAGCTTGCTCACAGTGCTGAGTCCACTGACTGCTGATGGGCTCTCAAGGTCTTCGGTCTTCGTGGCCCTTTCTTAGGTGAGTTCTTTCTTGACTCACTAAATATAAAAATGATCCCCCTGCGCTCCACTGGTATGAACAAACACAACCCCAAATATATGCAAGCTGCTGTCACCTAGTCCCAATACCACAGGATGTATAACATAAAAAACCAATAATGGTGAAGCGCTTCACATAAAGAACTAAATATATAAGGTATTTTATATATTTTTATATTATTGTACATGTAAATTGACCACACTGTATTGGAAGGTATAGTAACTAGTGCTAAGTATTACCCAAAAAAATATAAATAAAATATATAAGTGCCAAGTGGTGAGAGTGCAAAACCGATCATGCGTTTGCTGACTAGATTGTGTATTATTTTTACTTTGCATATATTGTATTTTGGCACAATGACATTGCACACTAACTAAATGTGACAGGTGCTCAGTATGAGTATATATGTTCGTTAAAAATAAAAATCCACAATAAAGTGCAATAACAAGTGCTTAACATTTCATGTGCAAACAAACACCATGACATCAGTGCTTCAGTTCTTCATTCCAAAACATGATGCGTGTTAGCATGCCACATGTGTAAATCACAATCCAAAAGTGGCTAAAGTGCCTCCTTACCTTAACCATGCGACCCCTAAGGGCCACAATGCTTTAAGTAATAATGCTCCACCAGGCTGGGGATCTCCGTTATAATACTCCTGTAGTACCACTCAGTCTCCTTCGTCAGGTCACTTATGCCCTCAGATGGTAATACTCCCAGGATTATCACAAGGCCATAAAGAGGTGAACAAAGAGAGCCTCCATAGTGAAATACCGTTTATTCCATGTAGCAGATGAAAACAAGCCAAAAGAGAACATTCACAGTATTGCAAATCTCTTACAGCAGTTCTCCCATGTGCTGTGGGTGTACTGCAAGGTGCTGGGTGTCCCAAAATGGTGTCTGCCGGATGTGCATAACCGGAAGTACGTCACCGCGCTCTACGTGTTACTCCACGATGTCACGTGGCTTCATCAGGATCTGGATCCTGATGAAGTCACTTTACATGTATTTTATATATTTATATATTTTTATATTATTTTACCTTATATATTTAGTTCTTTATGTGAAGCGCTTCACCATTATTGGTTTTCATAACCTATCCCACAGTTTTTTGGACTTCACAGAAAGATTGTTGAATCATTGATTGAGCCTGAGCCAATTGGGTCAGGGTCTGCACTATGCAATACATGGTGGCCGTAACCTGTGCCTCAGGTACCCCCTCTGGCTTTTCAGCAGCTTGGGTAACACAAGAGTAAGCCCTGGGCCTGATTCTGCTTTGGACTTCAGGCTTCCTGGCCTTGGCCACCATCAGAGATTCCTTCCCTCTTATGGTCTTTAGCAGCTTTGAGTATGGTACAGCAACTGGATCCATAGGTTGGGCTCCCTTCTGTACTTGAGTCTATAGGGCCTTGCTGGCACCTTTTGAATTTACCCCTCCTTGGATGATCACCTGGTGCAAGATCTTGTCCAACCTCTGGACATAGTCAGACAATTTCTCACCTTTTCATTGAAAGGTATGTTCAAAAAGATAGGAAGGCTAAACAAGACACTGATATAGACAGCAAATATACTCTTGGCAATTGAGAGCAAAATAATGATTTTCACAACAAAGCAACAGTGAATATTAGCAGGCCTGCTTTCAGAAATATTTCTCTGCCTCCAGTCTGAGGAGGCTATTGAATCTCCAGCATGCAGGAATGATTATCAATAACAAATAAGCTCAGTGTGGGTCTGCAGAGGCAGATAACAAGGATTAGATGTGACATAGACAATTTTAACTGAGAATTCTCTTGTGTCCCCTTTAAGAGCTCTGTAATGTCTTCTGCACGCTTGTTGGGGCCCAATTGATGTGAAGTTGCATCAAGGGGTGGATGGTAGTTCCTTAGAATGGTCACATAAAAGATGCGGAAAAAGGAGAAGATTCATTACTTCCTTGATTGATGGGGAAGAATTAATGCAAAGTTCCCTTTAAGAGCGCTAACCATGAAATGAGCTTGACATAGTAAATAGACATTTATGCCAATCGTTGCTATGGACAAAGGCAAAGGATAAACCATAGTAAGAATCCTGCTCTGCAGAAAGGGAAAGGGACTGGTTGATTCAGTTGGCACTGCTGTGTTTTGATCTGTAACTGTATATCCTGCGGTCAGGTAACTGTACTGAAGATGTATTCCAACGATGGCGCTGGTATAACTAGGCTGAAAACTAGGGCAACTGTATGTAATGTTCATAACTATGTGCAGGTAAATAACTGAGGTGACGAACTATCAATATTTACTTTGGGTGAGAGAAACCAAGGCACACACTGACAATCACATTGGTTTGGCAGATTGCCGCAATCGGTCTTTCCCAATGGATAGGGACAGTCCAAGAGCCCTCTGGTTCAGACTTGGCATTACACTCTGCCAAACAGGCTACTCTGACAGCATGAGACAGTGTGGCAGGCTGATGGTCAGTAAGTTCTTTCTGCTCTCTCTCTCCAATCCTTGCTCCACTGTCTAGTTCAGCACTTCAGCCGTCAGCACACCTTCTCTTTCAATCTCTCTCCGCACTCTCCTGGCCAATCTCCTGGGCTTTGATATTTATGTGCCCCCGCCCACACACTACCTCTCCTGGGAAATGTAGTCCTCGGTACTCTGCTTATCAGTAAAATCCTGCTGTTCAGAAATCCAAGTTCCAGAGGGCTATTCTGTCAATGTGAGTAACCTTAAATAGCAGGCCATCACCATCTAATGTCCACTTTAATATATTGCAAATAATAACATTTCAATGGGTTACACACTCCCCCCACCCCCCCACTTGAAATCTTTGGCCCCCCAAAGAATTACAAAAAAAACAAACTGACAACGTTTGATACAACATATTTACATTAGATAAAATAAATTATTGCAAGTAATAACATTTCAATGGGTTACAGCACCAAAAGGTGCCCGTACATACATACAGTACTTATACCTGCTTCCCCAGGTCTCCTGCCACAGCCTATTGCAGACCATTCTGATAGGAAGAGCTAAACACTTCCAATAAGTGTTAGCACTTGCCTCTAAGCCCTGTCCCCATACTCTCTGACAGGCAGCCTCAACAGGCAGAAGTCAAGAAGAAGTGGTCATTCGTCTGTATTTTCTGGTAGTCAAGTCTGGGATTTGTCCATGACAGTTGGATTTAGGATGCTTTTACAGGCATGTCAAAGTGCCTTTAGGTGTCTGTATTTTATACTTGTAACAGTTTCACAGTTTTCTCCTTATGTTTTGATGTGCATTTTACTCTATTTTTATGACATCTACAATACTGCTACATTATACTGGAATTGCCTATTTGCATTAAATTAAACTGGAGTTAGACTAGAAAAAAAACAAACAGACTTTTAGCCAAATTCTAAGAAGAACTGTAACCTAAAAAAATAGCAGGCACACTCATTTTCCTTTACACTAGTAATTTTCTTTCCAACACAGTCTGTAGCACATGTAGCGCAGTGGAGAGTGCTCTCCCTTGATCTGTCAGATGCAGAAAAGTAGAGCACTTGGATGATACAGTTCAATTCCTCAAGTTGTGTCATCGCTTAAGGTCAAAGAAGGAAGATGCTGACAGCAGAAGAATCTTGTACAGATATAGAGTGGCAAGGGAAAACATTTGCCATATGATAAAATCTTCGATATGTGTTCACCTCTCAGGACTAGTGAGTGCCGCTCTCTCTTTTGGACTATATGGACTACAGGCTTTGCTGCGCACCTGGGCCCAATTGCTCACTGATACATGTTCAGTGGCAACCCCTATCTACACTGATTAAAAAGTGTTCCTTTAACTTGATGCTATACTCTGCTCAAAAAAATTAATTAAACTCCTGGGATATTGATCTGGTCAGTTACGTAGCAGAGGGGGTTGTTAATCAGTTTCCGCTGCTTTGGTGTTAATGAAATTAAAAACAGGTGCACTAGATGGGCAACAATGAGATGACCCACAAACACAATGGAGGCCACTTGAATTTTTTTTCCCTACTCAACTTTTCTGACTGTTTGACCCTAGCCAAATGTAAAAACTAGTGAAAGTGTCACTACTGGTAGCTTGAGGTGATACCTGGACCCTACATAGGTTGCATAGGCAGTCAAACTTCTCCAGGATGGCACATCAATATGAGCCATTGCCAGAAGGTTTGCTGTGTCTCCCAGTATAGTCTCAAGAGCATGGAGGAGATTCCAGGAGACAGGCAGTTACACTAAGAGAGCTGGAGAGAGCCGTAGAAGGTCCTTTGCCCATCAGCAGGACCGGTATCTGCTCCTTTGTGCAAGGAGAAACAGGATGAGCACTGTCAGAGCCCTACAAAATGACCTCCAGCAGGCCACTGGTGTGAATTTCTCTGACCAAACAATCAGGAACGGACATCATGAGGGTGGCCTGAGGGCCTGACATCCTTTAGTGGACCCTGTGCGCACTATCAAGCACCATACAGCTTGATTGACATTTGCCATTGAACACTAGAATTGGCAGGTCCACCACTGGCGCCGTGTGCTTTTCACAGATAAGAGCAGGTTCACTCTGAGCACATGTGAGAGATGTGAAAGTGTCTGCAGAAGCCGTGGAGAACGTTATGTTGCCTGTAACATCGTTCAGCATGACCATTTGGGTGGTCGGTCAGTGTTGCTCTGGGGAGGCATATCATTGGGGGGACTCACAGACCTCTAAAGGCTAGACCAGTGGTCTCCAAACTGGGGCCCATTGGCCAAATGCTGCCCTTTGCTTGCCTCTATTTGGCCCTCAGGATACTATTTCTCCCACTGATACTAACAAGGAGGCACCATTTCTTCCACTGGCACCAACTATGGGGCATTTTTCCTTCCACTGACACCAATGATGGGGCACAATTCCTCCCACTGATATAAACAATTAGGTACTATTCCTCCAACTAATTCCAAGGATGGGGCACTATTCCCTCCTCTTATACCAATGATGGGGCACTATTCAACTCACTGAAACTAATGATGGGGCAGTATTACCCCTCCTCCCTCCCGACACCAATGATGGGGAACTATTCCTTCCACTGACACCAATGATGGGGAGCTATTACTCCCACTGACGCCAATGATGGGGCACTATTCCTCCCCCTATCACCAATGATTGGAGCACTATTCCTCCCACTGTCACCAATGGTGGTGCAATATTTCTCCCACTAATACCAATGATGAGGCACTGTTCCTCCTTCCACTGACTACAAGCACTATGTGATTATTATTATTTTTTTTTTTTTACTCATACGGACACGGACATTTTCTACTGTCACTGGCCACTCTGGCCTTCCTAAAGTCTGAAGGACAGTAAAGCGGCTCTTTGTCTAGCCCAGGGGTCTCCAAACTCTCTAAACAATGGCACCCTGACTGCCATTAGGTATTGGGATGAAAACCTTGGACCCATTGACAGACCCTACACTGGTGCAATGCCCGGCCTCATGTGCTGAGAGTATACAGGCAGTTTCTGGAGGATGAAGGCATTGATACCATCGAATGACCACCACACTCGCCTGACCTAAATCCAATAGAACACCTCTGGGATATCATGTTTTGGTCCATCCAACGCCGCCAGGTTGCACCTCAGACGGACAGCTCAGTGATGTCCTGGTCCAGATCTGGGAGGAAATACCCCAGGATACCATCTGTCGCCTCCTTAGGTGCATGTCCCAACATTGTCAGGAATGCATACAAGCACGTGAAGATCATACTAACTACTAAGTACCATTTTGAGTTGCTGCAATGAAATTTCAGCAAAATGGACTGGCCTGCTGCATCATTTTTTCGCTCTAATTTTCAGGAATTCAGTCCTCTGTAGGTTGATCATTTTCATTTCCATCAAATAATTACATTCCTAACACATCATCCAGTCCATATCAATATAAATGTCCAGCATGATCTTTTTCCCCTGAGATCTGATGTGTTTTCAAAAAGTGTTCCTTTAATTTTTGTGAGCAATATAATGTATACACACACACACTGTATTGCCAAAGTAATGGGATGCCTGCCTTTACACACACATTAGCTTTAATGGCATCCCAATCTTAGTCCATATTGAGTTGGCCCACCGATTGCAGCTATAACAGCTTCAACTCTTCTGAGAAGGTTGTCCACAAAGTCTAGGAGTGTATCTATGAGAATGTTTGACATCCGTGCCTGACCTCACAAATGCACTTCTAGCAGAATGGTCAGACGAGAAGGCATGGCTCCAGGTCTCCACTCTAATTCATCCCAAAGGTGTTCTATCCAGTTGAGGTAAGGACTCTGTGCAGGCCAGTCAAGTTCCTCCACCCCAAACGCACTTATCCATGTCTTTATGGACCTTGCTTTGTGCAATGGTGCACAGTCATGTTGGAACAGGAAGGGGTCATCCCCAAACTGTTCCCACAAAGTTGGGAGCATAAAATTCTCCAAAATGTCTTGGGTATACTGATGCCTTAAGAGTTCCCTTCACTGGAACTAAGGGGTCAAGCTCAACCCCTGAAAAACAACCCCACACCATAATCCCCCCTACACCAAACTTTATACTTGGCACAATGCAATCAGGCAAGTACCATTCTCTTGGCAACCACCAAACCCAGACACGTCCATTGGATTGCCAGACATAGAAGCCTGATTTGTCACTCCAGAGAACACATCTCCTCTGCTATAGAGTCCAGTGGCAGTGTGCTTTACAGCGCTGTATCTGACTCCTCATTGCACTTGGTGATGTAAGGCTTGGATGCAGCTGCTTGGCCATGGAAACCCATTCCATAAAGCTCTCTATGCACTGTTGTGCTAAACTGAAGGCCACATGAAGTTTGGAGGTCTTTAGCTATTGACTCTGTAGACAGCTGGTGACTTCTGTGCACTGTGCGCTTCAGTAGGCGCTGACCACGCTCGATCATTTTAAGTGGCCTACCACTTTGTGGCTGAGTTGCTGTTGTTCCCAGTTGCTTCTACTTTGTTCTAATACCACTAACAGTTGACTGTGGAATATTTAGTAGCAAGGAAATTTCACGCATGGATATATTGCACAGGTGACAACCTATCACCTGAGCTCCTGAAAGTTACCCATTTTTTTCACAAATGTGTGTAGTCTCAACTGGGGGCTCTTTTGACAGGGTGACCATGCAGGAGCAGTCCGGTCTCAATCTGTAACAGCACCGACCATCATAATAGGTTTACCTGGTATTTTTTTAAGGAAAGCTGCAGATTAAAAAAAAACAAAAAACAACTTCTGGAATTGCAGTGCCACACTTGAATTCACAGAGCTCCTGAGAGGGACCCATTCTTTCACAAATGTTTGTAGGAGCAGTCTGCATGCCTAGGTGCTTGACTTTATACAGCTGTGGCCATGGAGGTGATTGGAACACCTGAATCCAACGATTTGGAGGGGTGTCCCAATACTTTTGGCAATATAGTGTGTGTATATCATACACAATTGCCACACAATCCATATTTTAAAGTGAAAGCTATTGAAAAGACCTTTCCTTTTGTGCATTGGTATAATTTTTTGTAAAATTCAATGCATTATGTCAACCTGGAAGCTTTCTGCGCACAGTCGGTGTACAGAACTTCCCCAGAAAAGTAATTTCCTGCTTGAGTGATTGGCTCACTGATTTTCCCAGAAGTCTGAGAAGTCATATTTAGGCATCCACTGCAACACAATTTTATTTTTTGCTGAGATACTCCCTAAAGGTTGATCACTTCAAAAAAGATGCAGACCCTGCAACTTTCTTTATTAGAACACTTTGAGTGCATCAGCTGATTGATAATGAAGAAGTTACTCCTATTCTGATTCCTTCTGTACATTGACCTAATCAAACAGCTTTTTTTCAGAACAGAAAAAGGTAGGAATCTGCAACAAAGATAAAATACCTGACTGTACACAGATCGCCCAGAGCAGATTGCTTTTTTTTTCTCAACAAAAGTGGGATTACTCTTTAAAGTTCATATATTTCAAGTGGTTCAAGAAATAAAATAAAAATTAC
Organism: Staurois parvus; assembly: GCF_062004578.1. Classification (NCBI taxonomy): domain Eukaryota; kingdom Metazoa; phylum Chordata; class Amphibia; order Anura; family Ranidae; genus Staurois; species Staurois parvus. Next base: position 2,912,817 of record NW_028318157.1, read on the forward strand.
TGACTGGCTGCTGCAGATAATAGCACTCTGCGTATTGCTCTTTTCAGAATGTCAATTGCTTTGACAAGATGTGCTTCTGAAAAAAAAAAATCTTTGTACAGGCTCTTACATTGTATACTGTGAATGTCTATTTATATAATTTTTAGTTTGCAAAATACTGTATTTCTTAAAATGCCAAATGCTTCATATAAAAGGCATGCATTTAAATGTATGCCAAGGATGCAGATTGCAAAAAACAAATAAGTATTCACAATTTTTCTTTTGCTGCTCCAGAATTCAACAGCGTCATTTCCTTTCCTGACTTTCCTCAGCAAATAGCTCTTCATTACTGTGTTCTTAAAGAAAAACAGATTTGTTTCCTCAGTGTGTGTTTTCCGGGTTGTGCTGAATGTGAAGTTTCCTGTGTTTGTCATGAAGACTCACACTTCCAGCTTTGCAATGGGCTGACACACACTGACAAGCCTTCGACATGCCACCACAGTGCTTTCCCTGCTAGAAAAGTTAAAGGGATAAAACTTTTTTTTGCACTGGGAAGAGCAGAAGAGAGATGGCAAGAATGCTGACAACCAAGAGCCTGGACTTTATTGACTTGGCCTCTTTGAGAGTAAGTTGATGATTGTTGCTATTTTTACTTGGATGGTCTTGCTGCATGGTCTAAGACTGCCAATTAAAGGACAGTTAATTTGGGGATGCACGAGATGCTAAAGCATTTTGCAGCGACAGGAACGCACAAGGCATTCCGAGATTATCTACAAGGAGGGGGGTTAAACAGAAACTGATGCCTGTGGGAACTTTGCGTGTGACTAACTAGCTTGTGAAGTTCTTATCGCATTTGGACAATAAAGCAAAGATTTCAGGCTTTTGCTTTTAAGGTTTTTTTTTTAAGTGTTTCCTCTGTATGCATATGTCAGACAGATTTTGGACTGGAATTTTAGTGTAAAGGCAGACACAGCATGCTGAAAATAATAGTGGCTAAATAACATGTCATTGTGGGATACGCTCTGTTATTTACTTATAAGCTTGTTTAGTAACATTATCCAAAAATAAAAACCGGCTGTGTTGCAGTCCAAGGTTATCCATCTTTTCAGCAAGATAAAGACAAGCTGTCAGCCAATGAATATGTGCAGCACAGACAGTGATTATTTCTAGTATTATCATTAAGGCTGTAGAACAAGGATACTAATCATACTGGTTATGCATGAGTGTGATGACCCTGTGCATGTCTTTTTTGTATCATTTTCCTTATGTCATGACTATCACACTATAATATTTTCTTGTTCATAAAGAAATGTTGCTGTTGGATATGGGGAAACAGCAGCATAACTAATATTTGAAGATCAATCTGACTTACTAAAAACACAGGAGGAGGAAAAAAAAAAAAACCACACACACACCCACACAAAATCCTGGACCACATTGAATGTGGTTTCGAGTAAAAAAAACCCATTTCATTCAAAATAAACATTTGCCTATAAATCATTGTGTAAAGACGCAACAGTAATGAAAAGCAGGCACCTTGTGATGCCTATGTATATGTCCCCAAAGCCTTTGCATACCTAGAGCATTTTGATATGCAATAACAGACTTTAGGAAGATCTCCAGCACCTCCTGAACCCCACACTTATCCTCAAATATTGGTTACAAGCCATAGGATTTAAGCACCAATGGTTAAAACTGATGTGTGCACTGATGTGTGCCACACTGGCTTGAGGCTGTGGTCAATTTTGTGTTTTAAGGGAAGTGGTGTATTAGTGACAGCAGCTCTGAAGACTGATTTTCTAAATGAGGGGGTTAAGTGAGCTTATTTTTGCTGCATCAACTTGTTTGCCACTATTAATCCCTAGTTCACACCAGTGCAGCTTTGAAATCATGCTACTTCGTGCAACTTCAAAGCTCACTATTCAGTGCGACCCTATTGTGGCTTGCTGACACTCTGTGCAGGGGCGGACTGACAACTCATGGGGCCCCCGTGCAATAGGGGATCATGGGGCCCCTGTGTCCTTGCCCAAACTCAAAAAAGCCTATGGAAAAGGTACCAGGGGCATCTCATGGGGTCCCCTACTGACCCGGGGCCCTCGGGCAGTGCCAGAGTTTCCAAATGGTCAGCCCTCCCCTAACACTGTGCTACTTCATTTAACAGATGTCAATGCAAGTTGCAATGAAGTCGCACAAAAATAGTGCAGGAACCATTTTCAAAGTCAATGCGACTTGAGTAAAACCAATGTGCATGGCTCCATTGTCACTAATGGGGTATGACTTGTCATGCGACTTTAAATTCTCAAGATACATGACAAGTTTCACTGGTGTGAACCAGGGCAAAATCTCTAAAACAGACATTGCTTCCATATTCTAACACTCATGTAGGTGGCAACATAACAATTAACTGTAGAAATACACAGGGAACCGGGTAACAAACTATATGTACAAAGTGGTTTGGCAATACATTAACAGTTAAGTTCTCCTGACTTCTGGTTAAACATGCTACCTCTGCTTCAGGGCACTGACGGAAAAAGTCAACACACCAAAGGGTAAAGCACCTCCTTCTCCCTCAGACCAGGGGCAGACTGACAACTCATGGGGCCCCTGGGCAATAGGGGATCATGGTTCCCCTGTGTCCTTGCCCACACTCAGAGAACACCCAAAAAAGCCTATAAAAAGGTGCCAGGGGCATTTCATGGGGCCCCCTACTGACCCAGGGCCCTCGGGCAGTGCCCGAGTGCTCAAATGGTCAATCCGTCCCTGCCTCAGACTACACATGTCCAGCACCAAACTATAAGTAATCTTTATGACTACCATAGATACAGTATATATGATTGGAGATTATATGATTGGATAATATGATATTTGTTAGTAAAGTTTTATCTTGCTTTAGACCTGAGTAGTTTGTATTTATAAATGTATATTTTTTGTTGGGATTGAACCACATCTGCTCAAGCATTCATATATGCAACTAATACTTGGCAATAAAAATTATAAATCTTTGATATTTAAATTGTGTTTTCAGTCAGTTTCCAAATTGTATTTTTTGGATTTGGTAGTATGTACAAAGCTTAGTGTGAGCTTTATTGACCAATTGCAAAGAAATTAAAGCATACGTATTGCTTTAATTTAAAAAAAAAAAAGTATACCATATGTGTGGATATTACAATGCAAGCACCAGAACATGATTATTATTTTTTTTTTTAGTACCCTTAAATTGATAAAACTTAAGGTGTACAAAAATATACACTCATCGGCCTCTATTAGGTACACTTTTGCAATTGCTTGGTAACACAAATTGCTCATCAGCCAATCACATGGTAGCATGGTGAAGACAACTTGCTGAAGTTCAAATCAAGGATCAGAATGGGAAAAAAAGGGGATTTAAGGGACACTGAACGTGGCATGGTTGGTGCCAGACAGCTGGTCTTAATATTTCAAAAACTGCTGATCTACTGGGATTTTCACACATGAAGGCATGGATCCATCCTGCCTTGTATCCACAGTTCAGACTGGTAGTGGTGGTGTAATGCTGTGGGGGATTTTTTTTGGTACACTTTGGCCCCTTCGTACCAATTGAGCATGGTGTAAACACCACGGCCTACCTGAGTATTGTTGCTTACCATGTCCATCCCTTTTTGACTCCAGTGTCCCCATCTTCTGATGGCTACTTCCAGCAGGATAATGCACCATGTCGCAAAGCTCAAATCATCTCAAACTGGTTTCTTGAAAATGACAATGAGTTCACTGTACTCCAATGGCCACCACAGTCACCAGATCTCAATCCAATAGAGCACCTTTGGGATGTGGTGGATTGGGAGATTCGCATCATGGATGTGCAGCTGACAAATCTGCAGCAACTGCATGATGCTATCATGTCAATATGGACCAAAATCTCTGAGGAATGTTTTCAACACCTTGTTGAATCTGTGCCACGAAGAAGTAAGGCAGTTCTGAAGGCAAAAGGGGGTCCAACCCGGCCCCCCCCTAATACTCACCTAAGCCCCCTCTCAATCCAGCGATGTGCACTGGAGTCTTGGCTATCCCGGGACTCCCTCTTCTCATTGGCTGAGACAGAAGAGGTAGCAATTGGCTCCCACTGCTGTCAATCACAGCCTGTGAGCCAAAGAGAAGAGGGTGCAGGAGCAAGCTGCAGCTCCGTGTGTGGATGGACACACGAAGCAGAGGATGCCCCCATAGCAAGCTGCTTGCTGTCAGGCACCCAACAGGAGGGAGGGGCCAGGAGAGCGTTCAGGGGACCCGAGAAGAGGAGGATCCGGGCTGCTCTGTGAAAAACTACTACACACAGCAGGTAAGTATGACATGTTTGTTATTTTTTCTTACAAAAAACAAGCCTTTAGAATCACTTTATGCAAGACAGCAGGCTGTACGATCTAAAACAAACAAGAATGGCTTTGGTTAACTTTCAGATGGATCATCTGGCTCAAAGTTTACCATGTGGATTGAGTTTCTTTAATGATCAGTCAAATCACTTCAAATGTGTTTTGTTTTCAAGGGAATTACTGTGGTCTGCCAAAGACCCAATGTGACTAATTTGTGTATGTGAGCAATACATACATCAGCTCTGCCTTTAGAATAACGCTCTAACTCTAGAAAAAAAAATATTAGGACAGGATATTTCAATATATAACAATGTCGTCTATAAAAAAATAAAGACACATTCCTTTGACTATGAAAGCAGAATTCCCATCTGGTTGAAAAAAAAAAGAGATATTATTTTATAGATAGGAGTAGTTGCAACAATTCGCAATATTTGACACTTTTGCCTCCCTTACATGCAGCTCCAGAACTCTCATTGCCCATTTACCTTTATGATTTATGGCAACGTGTGCTAAAATGCACATTGATGTGCATTACTAAAATTAATTACAATACACCTGTTCTTTATGTGGTGCCATTCATTATGAAAGGCTCCTTAATGTATTGTACAGTAGATCCCAATGCACTGCATCATACTACAAAGCCTATACTATACCCGTGGTCTCTAAACTGTGGCCCGGGGGCCAGATGTGGCCCTTCATTTGCCTTTATCCAGCCCTGAAAACACTACTCCTTCCACTAACACCAACAATAGGGGATAATTCCTGTCACTGACACCAACGATAGGGCACTATTCATTCCACTGACACCAATGATGGGGCATTATTCCTCCCACTTACAGCAATATTGGGGTACTATTTCTCCCACTGACAATTATGGGGCACTGTTCCACATATTGACACCAATGATGGGGCACTATTCCTCCCCCTAATTCCAAAGGTGGGGTTGTTTAGACGCAAGGAAATGTTCTACTCAAACTGGCCACAGTCTGGCCCCAATAAACTCTGAAAGACAGTAAACTGGCCCTTTGCTTAGAACGTTTGGAGACCCTTGTACTATACTATGGGCACCTGACAGCACCCGCAACTGTTTACATATAACTGCGCATTAATCCAACAGTAACCAGAAAACGACGCTCAAATCTCTCTTGTTGCACTCCAAAATGAAATCTTGCACTTGCTGAGGTGCTACCCTTGGTAGATCGGGGAATCTCGATGCTAGCAGAAAATAACAAAAATAGGGTGCACACTCCTCGTGCATTACTGTAATAATGTGAAATGTGGATTAGAACTCCCGAAACGTGTTAGAACTTTACCAGAGGACCCATGCTGTCCACGACTGGCATTCTTTGACTTCTTGTCTCAGTTTTTATGACTTTTTTGGTTTGTATGTTTTTGCTTTTTTAAATAAATTTCACATTATTACGGTAATACACGAAGAGAGTGAACCCTGTTTTGTTCTTTTCTTATAACTGCTCATTACCTGCAGATGATTGTCCCTTGATGCAGATATTCTGGGGGTTATTTACTAAAACTGCTTGGTGCAAAATCTGGTGAAGCTTTGCATAGAAACCAATCATCTTCCAGGTTTTATTGTCAAAGCTTTATTTAACAAGTTGAAGTTAGAAGGTGATTGGCAACCATGCACAGCTGCACCAGATTCTGAGTGCACCAGTTTTAGTAAATGTCTCTCTCTGCATCCACGGCTGATCATCTGCAGGTTATCGCTGCATGAGTGATTACATGAAAGCATCTACGAATAGCTGATGGCACTGTCAGGCTACCATTGCTTTAATGGGGCTTCCTTCCCACAACTAATCACAGGGAACCCTTCTGAGTTTCCCAAACGCAGTTGCAAATGGCTCCACAAGTGTGAATGGGGCCTTATAGAAAACCTTCTCTTTGAGAAATGCTAAGTCAGCAATTGTTCATCCTACTCTTTCTGATACTGACTTAGTGCATTGAAACAAGGGATACACATGACAGATAAGATGAGCATAAGAAAGAGCCAGCAAAGGCAAACTGTATATTTTGCTGGTGGTAGGTTTTCTTTAGAGGAACTCTGTACAAAATGAATTATGGAGTCAGTCACTGCTAACCTTCTCCTGATAATGCTAGTTGCCAGTCTGTCTCCAGTTTAAGTGATTTCTTAGTTAATGTCCCACAACAAGGATGCAGAAAAGCCAAGCCATAATGATTTATTTGCATGCTTGTTTAATGCCTGGCACACATGCTTTTTTTTTTGTTTAAGCCAGTGAATGAAAAAGAAAAAAAAAAATGAGGCACTTGCGAGGAGGTCATTGTACTAACTATGCAATGTTAGTACAGCAATCTCCCTGTTGTGCTATTGTGTTCTGACAGGAGGACCATCGCCCCGGCTGCCAGAATACACCGGTCACCACTCATAGCCAATGGCTGAGAGAGCCGATCTGATGCCAATCTTACAGTCGCCTTCTATCGGCCAAGAACCTCTACACACAGGCCAAACGTCAGCCAGTTTGTACTGTACCAGATGATTTCGGCCAACATTCAGCCTGTGTGTAAGAGTATTTAGTCAGTAATTAGACAAAGCACAGGCTTGCAGGAGGAGCTATACTATTTTCCAATCAGAGCCTTAAGCCTGGTACACACAATGAGAATATCGGACAAATGATCATCTGTTTTTTGGGGGTTTTTTGCATGCCAGTCTCATTTCGAAAACAAATAGGTTACTAGAGTTACAAAAATTTGCATAAGATAAAATATATATTCCCACAATAATGTAATGTATTGTAATGTATTCTTTCATTTCCGAGCATGCGCGGTCTTGGTCACAGACAATTACTGTACTGATTAAACAACAATCGGTCATTCTATTAACGTGCAAGAAATTTTTTTTTTTCTGCCTGTCCCTTTGCATAATTTTACATGAACTGTTGTGATCAGCTCTAGAAAGCTGTATACTACTGGTCAGATTATCATATGATAGCTCGGAAAGTGGTATTTTCATCCGATTTTCCCATCATGTGTACTAGGCATTAAGCTGGCCACAGTTGGACTGAAATTTGATTGGTTCAGCAGTGACCAGCAAAATTTTAATCCACCTATGGAGTTCCCATTCAAGAGAAGAGAGAATTTAATCAATACATCGATTGGGTTATTAGTGCTGAAAAGCAGGACATTCATACTGTTCCAACAGCAATCCTGGTGCATTCAAAGACTTGGTGGAATTTGAAAACCATGAATCCTAGCAAAAGGAACTATTTGGAAAGATCATTGAATACTGCTGCCAGTCAGTGACTGTGTTATCTAGGAGACCAATAGGGTCCACTGTACGTATATATTCATTTTTATTTGTGGGTACACTCTTACTTATTCTACTGCAAGGCAAAATACATACGACTCTGCAAAAATCTGACTTTAGTCTGAGTTTCACATGACCTTACTGGCATCAATTTTCAGGTGGTTTGAAAACTGGGCTGTAAAATCTCTGATGTCAGTGCAGAGAGAGCAATTACAGAGGAAGATACTGAAAAGAGAATCTTGAGAAAAATTGTTTGGGTGTAAAAGTTACTGAGGAGAATTACAATAAAGTGTTTTTTTTTTTTCTTTCTTATGAAAGAAACAGACTTTTTGCTTTCTAACTATTAACAATTTTGAGACCATGCTTAACATACTTTATATCTGTGACAATTGTGGTGCAGAACAATATATGCAATACTATGTATCTATCAATATTTAAAAATAATTGTATATATACAGTATGTGTATGTGACTGCTTAAGGCTTCACAGCCAGCTGCCTACTGCGCATGGGTGAGCCACACTGAGCAACCTGGATGGCCTTGAATTCTTCTGGGACCTGTGATGTGTCCCAGAATGCTGCATCGGGGGGACAGGGGAGAAAATTCCAGCTTGGATCGCCTTGGCAGGAAGTGGCAGTGGGCACCTGTCAAAACCAGATACCTGCCCCTATCCAAAAAAAAAATAAATCAAAATGTAGAAGAGGGGGGTGAAGAGGAAGAGTGTGGAACTTCCCCTTTTGGGTGAAGTTATGCTTTAGGAAAACCATACATTATATAATTTTTATTCCTTCCACCACGGGTGGAAAGAAATAAAATCACTCAATTCCCCCTTAAACACAGTCATCGTTGATGGAGGAATCCCTCCCGCAGCTCTATTTAATAAACCAGGTAATTGCACCATGATTACTAAATGTAACATTATTTTTCAAGGGATTGTACTCCAAAGTAGATGCAGATACTACAAACATACAGTATCTTTAGTAGCGGGATGCATATGTTTGCATCTTATTTGAGATATCGGGTAGTTCATTGGTTCCAGATTCCTTTTAATCCAATAGTTTAGGATAGATCAGACTGTAAGAAAACTCTTTGAAGTACATTTGCAAAATTACCCGTTCAGGACAAGGGATATCACCTTGGAAGTCAATTTCTTCTACTGTTGCTTCTAGTTATGGGAGAGCATACGATTTTCCCCTCTTCCTTTTATCAGTGGCAATTGTTCACCCCAAGAATGGTTAAGAGGGGTCAGGAAGGTGTTTAACCTCTGTGAGCTCCAACACAGACTGACATACAGCTTGCACAGGAATTTTAAATTAGGTCTCCGGCAGGCAAATAGGGTGACAAAGGGTGCACGCAAGGTAAGTATTAATGTGTACTTGTATGTGTGTGTGGGGGTTGATATTGTAGGCAGTCAAACAAAACTGTTACTGTAATTGTTCTCTCAGAAAAGTTATTCAGTACAGGTCCACAAATAGTGCCTCTGTATCTACTGAATGCACTGCTATAGTCTATTAAGAATACATATAACAGATGTCTTTAGTAAAAACAAAACAACGTACAATTAGTTTCAGTGTCTCCTCTTGATTTTGCAAATCCACATTCTGCAGAGATTTTGCATGGTTCAATGCTGTAGTCTACAGAGAGATTTAGGATTTTAGAATATGGTGACCAGAGAGAACCATGGCTGGGTCTTTGTCAAACCATAGTTACACTATTTGACTGTGGGGAATACGCATGTGCACCAGCAAACATTTCATGTATAATTTCTATGCTTCTTTAAACTTCATTCACAGGGGCGGGCAGGGGGTGGTAAAAACAGGTGTTTGAGCCACGGATTTACAGCCAACTCCCTTCCCCCCCCCCCAACTGCCCACGTAGAGAAGAATATGCTGCTTCTCAGGACTGAGCGCACATTGCAGCAAAGATTAAACCCCCTGTTGCTTTTTTCAAGCAGTACCACTACCACAGCAGTACCACAAACGTGTGTATTTCAAATGATTGGGGCTACACTGTAACCACGTGCATTGCACATGGTTGTGGCATGGTGGTTCAGCCTTTTCAGCTTTAAAACAGGTGGTGAGGAGGTAATATTCGCCTGACAGATCGCTTTACAGAAGGGTGGTTAGGGTTGCTACCCATCTGAAGGAGGCCTAACTGTAGTTAATGGTTTACAGTAACCTAAAGAAGCCCTTCTAAAGAGAAGCATGGGAGTCAAAAATAACAAAAACAATCATACTTGCCTAGATGGCTGCAGTACCAATTCCAGCTGCAGCTGTCCCTCTCCAGCTCTGGAACTGAGTGATCAAAGACCCCTGCTGGCTCAGGTCTTTAGTGAGCAGAGACACGGTGACTGTCAGTTACTGTTGCCTTTCTATCATCTTGAACCAGTCTGCCCATTCTCCTCCAACATCAGCAAAGCATTTTCGTCCACACAACTGCTGCTCACTAGATATTTTCTCTTTTTTAAACTATTCTCTGTAAACCTTAGAGATGGTTGTGTGTGAAAATCCTCAGCAGTTTTTGAAATACTCAGACAAGCCCATCTGGCATCAGCAACCATGCAACATAAAAAGCCACTTATATGCCCTTTCTTCCCCATTCTGATGCTCAGTTTGAACTTCAGCAAGTCGTCTTCACCACGCCTAGATGCCGAAATGCATTGAGCTGCTGCCATGTGATTGGCTGATTAGAAATTTGTGTTACCAAGCAATTGAACTGGTGTACCTAATAAAGTGGACGTTGAGTGCATGTTCACAGGTGTGAGGTGCATGGGAGCCAAGCACCAAGACTGTGTGTGTCTCTCCCCACCTAGCTTATATATGGGTGCTGACTCCCCGCTGACATCACTTGTGGGAGGGTCCTACCTAACAGGAGTCTAACACCGGGTGTCAGTACCTACTGTAGCAGATGCTATTCTAGTACAGAGCCACCTAGTGAGAAAAGTGGCTAACTGCATCTTCCTACAGGCTGGCTCAGGCTGTTAACAGCATGCTGAGAGGCTGAGTCAGCTGCTGGTCCAGGCATCTGGGTGGATCTCCAAAATGAAGTCAGGAGTGGCAGCAGCTGACAGAGGACTTTAGCCCACTATCAGCTGAAAACGGGTCACAGGAGTTCAGAACTCCTTCAGTGCACGCCTGTAACCCACAGGGGAAGTAGGGCCAAAAGAGCTTTGGCCAGGGGCGGACTGACCATTTGGAAGCGTGGGCACTGCCCGAGGGCCCGGGGTCAGTAGGGGGCCCCATGAGATGCCCCTGGTACCTTTTTCATAGGCTTTTTTCAGTTTGGGCAAGGATACAGGAGCCCCATGATCCCCTATTGCCCGGGGGCCCCATGAGTTGTCAGTCCGCCCCTGCACAGAGTGTCAGCAAGCCACAAAATGGTCGCACTGAATAGTGAGCTTTGAAGTTGCACGAAGTAGCATGATTTCAAAGCTGCACTGGTGTGAACTAGGGCTTAATGGTGGCAAACTAGGGCTTAATGGTGGCAAACAAGTTGATGCAGCAAAAATAAGCTCACTTAACCCCCACACACATCACTTAATTCAGGTAGATACTAAAAATCTGTGCCTCCTTCAGAGTCCATGAATGCAGAAGGGGGAAGGTGAGGGGTGCAACTTTTTTCAGTAGCAGCAGCTGCTTTTAACCTTCGCAGCACTGCAAGACAGCCACTCTGAGGGTGTGAAGGAGGCAAAGCAGGGTTTTTTTTTTCTAACAGAAGCTAAGCCCCTTTCCATATATATATATATATATATATACATACATACATACATACATACATACATTCACACACATACATTGCTTGGAGACTTCGGCTCCATAACATCTCTACAATTCGCCCCTTTTTAACTAAAGAAACCACCAAACTACTCCTTCACTTCCTTGTCATCTGTCACCTTGACTATTGCAACTCCCTTCTCATAGGCCTACCTTTCCATAGGCTATCCCCTCTAAAGTCTATCATGAATGCTGCTGCCAGAATCAACTACCTTACCAAATGCTCAGTGTCTGCCACCCCTCTGTGTCGAACCCTCCATTGGCTTCTGGTTGCCCAGCAAATTAAATTCAAAATACTAACAACAAACAAAGTCATTCACAACTCAAATTGAGTATATGGAGGACTGGGTGCAGTTTTTGAGCAAAAGAAGAGAAAAAAAAATAAAAAATCAGAGCTGTTCACGGTTGAGATTTTCATGAAGTTTTAAAGCAAACCTGTGTTTTGTCCATTGGGTGTTTCACGGTCATTTGTGAACATTGTGCAAGCATTTGTGCAGACTACAATGGGATGTGAATATGTTTGAATATGTTACATAATGTACAAGCTTCTGAAAAGAAATATCTATCTTCTCCATCTACACCTCCTCCCTTGGTCACTTGATAAACGCTTTAAGTACCATCTCTATGCTGATCACACACAAATCTATATTTCTACCCCTTACCTCACCCCTTCAGTCTCCTCTCGCATTACTAACCTACTAAGTGACATATCAGCATGGATGTCATTCCTCAGGGCCTGGTCTGTGCACGATTTGGCATGGTACCACTTTTTTATTTTCTATTTATTTAATTTAACACCTCCCACGTTTGTCACTTTTTCTTTGCTTATGCGTGTGTTTTCACTGGATGGTAGGGTGTGGGTCCTCGGGCCTACCCTGAAGTCTAGGGGGAGGATGTGTGGCCTTTTGGTTCCTTCCTCCCCTGATCCCTAGGGGACTCTTCTTCGGGGGAGTCCCCTGACCAAGTACTGAGTGTCTCGCTTCGGCTGGACACAAGGAAAGGTGGTCCACCAGGCCTTTTGGCCAGGAGGACCAATTGGGAAACCTTGTCCCCGTCAGGAGCTTCGTGCCCTGGGGGATCAGGGTAAGCGGTCCAAGCCCCTTTAGGGGTAGGACACAAGCACACCCCTAAGTGCACTTTTTCGTGTGGTGTTTTGCACTTGCACTTTTTTTGTGATTCACTTACGGGTTTTTTCGTTGTAGTTTGCAATTTTGCGGACTTAAAAAAAAAAAATGGATGTCATTCCACTTCCTCAAACTCAATCTTCCCAAAACTGAGCTCATACTATTCCCTCCAGCCCGTGCCCCCTCCCCTGACTTCTCCATCAAGATCAATAACACAATCATCAGTCCCTCCCCTCATGCCAGGGAACTAGGTGTAGTCCTAGACCCACATCTGTCCTTTCAGCCCCAAATACAATCACTGTCCAAGTCTTGTAGACTTCACCTCCGCAACATCTCCAAGATAGCCCAGTTCTTAACTTCTGAAACCACCAAGCAACTTATTCACTCTGGTTATCTCTTGCCTTGACTATTGTAACTCCCTCCTCATTGGCCTACCTCATCACAGGCTATCCCCTCTCCAGTCTATCATGAATGCTGTTGCCAGACACATCCACCTTACTAACCATTCCATATCTGCCATCCCTCTCTGCCAATCCCTCCATTGGCTTCCCAATGGATAAAATTAAAAAAATTAACAATAACATATAAAGCCATTTATAACTCTGTCCCAAATTACATCACCAATCTACTCTCCGCTCGCACGACCTCCTGCTCTCTAGCTCCCTTGTCTCCTCCTCCCATGCTCATCTCCAGGACTTCTCCAGAGCTTCCCCCATCCTCTGGAATTCTCTACCCCAATTTATCAGACTATGGCCTGCTCACTTTTAGGCGATCTTTGAAAACCTATCTCTTTAGGAAAGCCTATCCTGCCCTCAGCTAATAATGGAATCTTCTATTCCTCCTACCAGTCCATCCCCCACATGTATTACCTTTTGTACCACTAGCACCTCCCTCTTAGATTGTAAGCTCCAAGGAGCAAGGCCCTCCTTTCCCTCTTGTATTGAACTGTATTGTTGATGTATTGTTGATGTATTGTCTCCCGTTATATTGTAAAGCGCTGAGCAAACTGTTGGCGCTATATAAATCCTGTATAATAATAATAATAATATTTTTACAGGATCCAGCAGGAATCTTTGAGTTAGTTGAAGTTGTTGGAAATGGAACATATGGACAAGTGTATAAGGTATGATTATTTTTGCTTTTTTCAGTTAGAATAAACCATACAACTCATTTTCAATATAAGTGCCACTAAAGAGCCATGCATACAAATGTAATTTTGGGTAAAGTTTTGAAGCTTGGACAAAACTGATTGTGGTTCTTATTGGGGGGAGGAAGTGCACTAAACCCTGTTGGTGCAGGATGACTAACCACGAGGTGATTACTTTTTAAATATTACAGCACTAAAAATGACAGGTTACATTTTCAATCTATTGATGTAATACTTGAAAAAAATGAGGGCTATAAATGATTAGGAAACCTGCCAGGGGAGAAATGAAAGCTGCCACTGCCAACACATTATTTTATTCACTTGCTGACTGTAATTTTACTGCTTCAGTGTGTGCCAGCTGTGCAGATACACACACACACACCCACACAAAATATATATATATATATATATTTTGAGTAGGGGTGTGTGCGAGCCCATTGGCCTGGCTGTGCTGTTATTGACTCCAGCACATGCCAATCATGCATCATTGGCCTGGACCTGCCGATTGGTGGAGCGGATGACAAGAGAGATCTGTGTTGCTAAAAAACACAGATCTCTCTACTGACAGCTGTTTTTTTTGTCTCCCTGCAAAACAGGGAATAAAAACTGCCCCACCCCTTAGTAAAAATCAGCACACAGTAAACTCATGAACACTTGCTAGGCACACAGTTAGCCTTTGATTTCCCAGATGTTAACCCCTTCTTACCCAGTGTCATTAGTACAGTGGTCATGCATATTAGCACTGATCACCATATTAGTGTCACTGGTGATGTCAGTGGCAGTTAGCCAGTTCCAGATTGCCTGCGCAATATCCCACTATAAGTCGCTGGTGCATTTACAAATTTTTTTTTTAATCATGTCTCTTTACAGTACTATGCCTTTAAAGTGCACTTTATCAAGAGTTTTGAACAGAACACTTTTTTTGTTTTACTTTTTTCTGACCTCTGGAATGGATTAATTGGGTTTCAATGCATTCCTATGGGAAACCGCGTTTCGGTTTATGAATTTTTCGCAATAGGAAAAGTCCCGCAGAACGCATTAAATTCGCCTGTATATTTATAGAATAAGGATTAATTTATCTCTATGACATATCAAAGGCATGCAGGCATACATGCTTTAAATTGAATTACTTTAATTACTTTTTAGGAGGAATACATCATTGTTTAAATGAGCTGTAAAGGTACCAACGAATTTGTCCATGGATGCATTGCCTTTAGAACTTTTCGTCATCTGAACAACTGTGTAATTTTAACCCTGTATGCCTAACAGTCTTCCTGAGGCTAAAGAATCCCAGGATATCTCCTAAGTGAAAACCTATTTTGAGGTTTGCAGTTATACAAAACAAGCCACTTTAAGGCTCCATGTACATAGGACATTTGGAAAACACTTCTGAATGATGGAAACTGACTACTGGAGAACGTAGGTTAAAAAACATCTGTTTAGCCGCGTTTGCATACCAAGTTTATGAGCGTTTGCGTTTAGAAGCATTTATTCTAAGATAACCTCAGGAAACCTTCCAAAATGCCCAGAATGAACTGAAAAACAGTAAAAAATTAACTATTTCAGACATTTTGAGAGAAATAGCGAGAGAAAAAGCAGAGAGACCAGTATGTGTTGAGATGACCTGTCTTTTCTGGTTGTATTCACTATGGATCCCATCATGAGCATAATGCAGCACATTCTACCATTTTTTCCTTCACGCAATACCTGGAACTGACTGCGCTATTGAGTTAGGTCCACTTGAATACATGGAAAATGCTTTGCATGCATTTCTGATTATGAAAAAAGGCTCTGGACAGCATTTGGATATGGAACAGTTAAAAAACGCTTTTAAATGCAAAAGCTTATCAACACGGTTAACTGCGTTTACACGCATTTGGCGTTTGAAATGCTGATAAAATCTACTCCTGAACGCAAGTTTGGTGCGTTCAAAAAACTACTGTAAACTCGACTGTAAATGACAGTGTACATGGACACATTAGGGAGAGTTCAGGGGCTGCTGGAAAAAAAAAAAACCACAAAAAAATCTCCTGAATGTCAGTTTATCAGCTGCAGTGTACATGAACCCTAAAAGAGGTTTGAATTAAGGCTCTAGAGTAATTGAACAAAGGAGCACTAACAATTGTGTGTATGTGTATACTATATACTGTATATATATTCATATATTCAAGAGCAAAGTGTTGTAGAGGTGAAAGGGCTTTGAATTTAAATTTCCTGACATCTTATACTCAAAAAAAAAAAAATCAGTTGATACTAAAAATGCTGGTAAACTAATAAACTTCAATATCTCTTCCCTAGCTTCCTGTTCGTTAGAAACACTTTATGTTAAAGTGTATATCAAACCAAAAACATAGTTAGGCAGATTTAGAACTCCTGCAAAGTTTTTACTGCTCTCTGGGGATCCATTACAGAACATCCCCACTCACTTCCTGTCCTGCTGACAACAGTTCAACAAACAGGAAGTCAGGGAAAGTCTGCAACAAGGATACATATGGAAATACTAATCCAAAATACTAATTCTATCCTTTCCTACTCTACTAAAGTAAAATTGTTTTACTTACTGTCCATGTTGTTGAGGAGCTCCCCCATCTTCGTCTCCATAATGGATCCATGGATAGCAGTAAAACCAGACAGGGATTCAAATCTTTCCCCACTATATCAAAAACTAGGAACAATCATTTTGTCTGGACTTACACTTTAAGCCCTAGTTCAGACCTGAGCAGTCCGTTGTGTGTTTCCAGAAGCATGGCAGTACTCAACAGTAAGATTTCCATTTTATTTTATGGGGACTAATCACATCACAGCGATGTGCTGTCGCCTGTCTCACCAAGGAAGTACAGGTGCTTCTTTGGATGAGCGTGGAGGCATGCTCAATAATAAACCTGGCACACACATTTCATTCAACCCAGTGGGCTAATACACTAATCAGCACTGAGCAGATGCTGATTTTCCAGCATGTCCCTTCAGGAAAAGCCAGTCCGACAGCTGTACACATGGTGCAAATTTCAGACAGTTCCTGCTGAACCCGCAGGTATTCAGGCCATGAGTACCCAGCATAAATCTTTTGTCACACTTGTAGTTGTATATTAGAAGTGTATTGAAGTAGCTAGTTCACAGGTGGTAAGTAAAGCCATCACATTTCAGGAGAACTGCTTCCTCCTTCATCAGGGCAGGAAATAATTAAAAGCAACTGATAAGTATCTCAGGCATATACAGTCAGGTCCATAAATATTGGGACATCGACACAAATCTAACATTTTTGGCTCTATACACCACCACAATGGATTTGAAATGAAACGAACAAGATGTGCTTTAACTGCAGACTGTCAGCTTTAATTTGAGGGTATTTACATCCAAATCAGGTGAACGGTTTAGGAATTACAACAGTTTGCATATGTGCCTCCCACTGGTTAAAGGACCAAAAGTAATGGGACAGAATAATAATCATAAATCAAACTTTCACTTTTTAATACTTGGTTGCAAATCCTTTGCAGTCAATTACAGCCTGAAGTCTGAAATGCATAGACATCACCAGACGC